>NC_136341.1:4309773-4382273 GCF_964198595.1 Lampetra fluviatilis | reverse complement strand
GTGAGTCTGTGTGTCTCTGTGTGAGTCTGTGGGTCTCTGTGTGAGTCTGTGGGTCTCTGTGTGAGTCTGTGGGTCTCTGTGTGAGTCTGTGTCTCTGTGTGAGTCTGTGTGTCTCTGTGTGAGTCTGTGGGTCTCTGTGTGAGTCTGTGTGAGTCTGTGTGAGTCTATGGGTCTCTGTGTGAGTCTGTGGGTCTCTGTGTGAGTCTGTGTGTCTCTGTGTGAGTCTGTGGGTCTCTGTGTGAGTCTGTGTGAGTCTGTGGGTCTCTGTGTGAGTCTGTGGGTCTCTGTGTGAGTCTGTGGGTCTCTGTGTGAGTCTGTGTGTCTCTGTGTGAGTCTGTGGGTCTCTGTGTGAGTCTGTGGGTCTCTGTGTGAGTCTGTGGGTCTCTGTGTGAGTCTGTGGGTCTCTGTGTGAGTCTTTGGGTCTCTGTGTGAGTCTGTGGGCCTCTGTGTGAGTCTGTGGGCCTCTGTGTGAGTCTGTGGGCCTCTGTGTGAGTCTGTGGGTCTCTGTGTGAGTCTGTGGGTCTCTGTGTGAGTCTGTGGGTCTCTGTGTGAGTCTGTGGGTCTCTGTGTGAATCTGTGGGTCTCTGTGTGAGTCTGTGGGCCTCTGTGTGAGTCTGTGGGTCTCTGTGTGAGTCTGTGGGTCTCTGTGTGAGTCTGTGGGCCTCTGTGTGAGTCTGTGGGTCTCTGTGTGAGTCTGTGGGTCTCTGTGTGAGTCTGTGGGCCTCTGTGTGAGTCTGTGGGCCTCTGTGTGAGTCTGTGGGTCTCTGTGTGAGTCTGTGGGTCTCTGTGTGAGTCTGTGGGTCTCTGTGTCAGTCTGTGGGTCTCTGTGTGAGTCTGTGGGTCTCTGTGTGAATCTGTGGGTCTCTGTGTGAGTCTGTGGGCCTCTGTGTGAGTCTGTGGGTCTCTGTGTGAGTCTGTGGGTCTCTGTGTGAGTCTGTGGTCCTCTGTGTGAGTCTACGGGTCTCTGTGTGAGTCTACAAGTCTCTGTGTGAGTCTGTGGGTCTCTGTGTGAGTCTGTGGGTCTCTGTGTGAGTCTATGGGTCTCTGTGTGAGTCTGTGGGTCTCTGTGTGAGTGTGTGGGTCTCTGTGTAAGTCTGTGGGTGTCTGTACGAGTCTGTGGGTCTCTGTGTGAGTCTGTGGGTCTCTGTGTGAGTCTATGGGTCTCTGTGTGAGTCTGTGGGTCTCTGTGTGAGTCTGTGGGTCTATGTATGAGTCTGTGGGTCTCTGTGTGAGTCTGTGGGTCTCTGTGTGAGTCTATGGGTCTCTGTGTGAGTCTGTGGGTCTCTGTGTGAGTCTATGGGTCTCTGTGTGAGCCTGTGGGTCTCTGTGTGAGTCAATGGGTCTCTGTGTGAGTCTATGGGTCTCTGTGTGAGTCTATGGGTCTCTGTGTGAGTCTGTGGGTCTCTGTGTGAGTGTGAGTCTGTGGGTCTCTGTGTGAGTCTGTGGGTCTCTGTGTGAGTCTGTGGGTCTCTGTGTGAGTCTATGGGTCTCTGTGTGAGTCTGTGGGTCTCTGTGTCAGTCAATGGGTCTCTGTGTGAGTCTATGGGTCTCTGTGTGAGTCTATGGGTCTCTGTGTGAGTCTGTGGGTCTCTGTGTGAGTGTGAGTCTGTGGGTCTCTGTGTGAGTCTGTGGGTCTCTGTGTGAGTCTGTGGGTCTCTGTGTGAGTCTATGGGTCTCTGTGTGAGCCTGTGGGTATCTGTGTGAGTCTATGGGTCTCTGTGTGAGTCTATGGGTCTCTGTGTGAGTCTGTGGGTCTCTGTGTGAGTGTGAGTCTGTGGGTCTCTGTGTGAGTCTGTGGGTCTCTGTGTGAGTCTATGGGTCTCTGTGTGAGTCTGTGGGTCTCTGTGTGAGTCTATGGGTCTCTGTGTGAGTTTATGGGTCTCTGTGTGAGTCTGTGGGTCTCTGTGTGAGTCTGTGTGTCTCTGTGTGAGTCTGTGGGTCTCTGTGTGAGTCTGTGGGTCTCTGTGTGAGTCTGTGGGTCTCTGTGTGAGTCTGTGGGTCTCTGTGTGAGTCTGTGGGTCTCTGTGTGAGTCTGTGGGTCTCTGTGTGAGTCTGTGGGTCTCTGTGTGAGTCTGTGGGTCTCTGTGTGTGTCTGTGGGTCTCTGTGTGAGTCTGTGGGTCTCTGTGTGAGTCTGTGTGTCTCTGTGTGAGTCTGTGGGTCTCTGTGTGAGTCTAATGGTCTCTGCGTGAGTTTGTGGGTCTCTGTGTGAGTCTGTGGGTCTCTGTGTGAGTCTGTGGGTCTCTGTGTGAGTCTGTGGGTGTCTGTGTGAGTCTGTGGGTCTCTGTGTGAGTCTTTGGGTCTCTGTGTGAGTCTGTGGGCCTCTGTGTGAGTCTGTGGGCCTCTGTGTGAGTCTGTGGGCCTCTGTGTGAGTCTGTGGGTCTCTGTGTGAGTCTGTGGGTCTCTGTGTGAGTCTGTGGGTCTCTGTGTGAGTCTGTGGGTCTCTGTGTGAATCTGTGGGTCTCTGTGTGAGTCTGTGGGCCTCTGTGTGAGTCTGTGGGTCTCTGTGTGAGTCTGTGGGTCTCTGTGTGAGTCTGTGGGTCTCTGTGTGAGTCTGTGGGTCTCTGTGTGAGTCTATGGGTCTCTGTGTGAGCCTGTGGGTCTCTGTGTGAGTCAATGGGTCTCTGTGTGAGTCTATGGGTCTCTGTGTGAGTCTATGGGTCTCTGTGTGAGTCTGTGGGTCTCTGTGTGAGTGTGAGTCTGTGGGTCTCTGTGTGAGTCTGTGGGTCTCTGTGTGAGTCTGTGGGTCTCTGTGTGAGTCTATGGGTCTCTGTGTGAGTCTGTGGGTCTCTGTGTCAGTCAATGGGTCTCTGTGTGAGTCTATGGGTCTCTGTGTGAGTCTATGGGTCTCTGTGTGAGTCTGTGGGTCTCTGTGTGAGTGTGAGTCTGTGGGTCTCTGTGTGAGTCTGTGGGTCTCTGTGTGAGTCTGTGGGTCTCTGTGTGAGTCTATGGGTCTCTGTGTGAGCCTGTGGGTATCTGTGTGAGTCTATGGGTCTCTGTGTGAGTCTATGGGTCTCTGTGTGAGTCTGTGGGTCTCTGTGTGAGTGTGAGTCTGTGGGTCTCTGTGTGAGTCTGTGGGTCTCTGTGTGAGTCTATGGGTCTCTGTGTGAGTCTGTGGGTCTCTGTGTGAGTCTATGGGTCTCTGTGTGAGTTTATGGGTCTCTGTGTGAGTCTGTGGGTCTCTGTGTGAGTCTGTGTGTCTCTGTGTGAGTCTGTGGGTCTCTGTGTGAGTCTGTGGGTCTCTGTGTGAGTCTGTGGGTCTCTGTGTGAGTCTGTGGGTCTCTGTGTGAGTCTGTGGGTCTCTGTGTGAGTCTGTGGGTCTCTGTGTGTGTCTGTGGGTCTCTGTGTGAGTCTGTGGGTCTCTGTGTGAGTCTGTGTGTCTCTGTGTGAGTCTGTGGGTCTCTGTGTGAGTCTAATGGTCTCTGCGTGAGTTTGTGGGTCTCTGTGTGAGTCTGTGGGTCTCTGTGTGAGTCTGTGGGTCTCTGTGTGAGTCTGTGGGTGTCTGTGTGAGTCTGTGGGTCTCTGTGTGAGTCTTTGGGTCTCTGTGTGAGTCTGTGGGCCTCTGTGTGAGTCTGTGGGCCTCTGTGTGAGTCTGTGGGCCTCTGTGTGAGTCTGTGGGTCTCTGTGTGAGTCTGTGGGTCTCTGTGTGAGTCTGTGGGTCTCTGTGTGAGTCTGTGGGTCTCTGTGTGAATCTGTGGGTCTCTGTGTGAGTCTGTGGGCCTCTGTGTGAGTCTGTGGGTCTCTGTGTGAGTCTGTGGGTCTCTGTGTGAGTCTGTGGGCCTCTGTGTGAGTCTGTGGGTCTCTGTGTGAGTCTGTGGGTCTCTGTGTGAGTCTGTGGGCCTCTGTGTGAGTCTGCGGGCCTCTGTGTGAGTCTGTGGGTCTCTGTGTGAGTCTGTGGGTCTCTGTGTGAGTCTGTGGGTCTCTGTGTCAGTCTGTGGGTCTCTGTGTGAGTCTGTGGGTCTCTGTGTGAATCTGTGGGTCTCTGTGTGAGTCTGTGGGCCTCTGTGTGAGTCTGTGGGTCTCTGTGTGAGTCTGTGGGTCTCTGTGTGAGTCTGTGGTCCTCTGTGTGAGTCTACGGGTCTCTGTGTGAGTCTACAAGTCTCTGTGTGAGTCTGTGGGTCTCTGTGTGAGTCTGTGGGTCTCTGTGTGAGTCTATGGGTCTCTGTGTGAGTCTGTGGGTCTCTGTGTGAGTGTGTGGGTCTCTGTGTAAGTCTGTGGGTGTCTGTACGAGTCTGTGGGTCTCTGTGTGAGTCTGTGGGTCTCTGTGTGAGTCTATGGGTCTCTGTGTGAGTCTGTGGGTCTCTGTGTGAGTCTGTGGGTCTATGTATGAGTCTGTGGGTCTCTGTGTGAGTCTGTGGGTCTCTGTGTGAGTCTATGGGTCTCTGTGTGAGTCTGTGGGTCTCTGTGTGAGTCTATGGGTCTCTGTGTGAGCCTGTGGGTCTCTGTGTGAGTCAATGGGTCTCTGTGTGAGTCTATGGGTCTCTGTGTGAGTCTATGGGTCTCTGTGTGAGTCTGTGGGTCTCTGTGTGAGTGTGAGTCTGTGGGTCTCTGTGTGAGTCTGTGGGTCTCTGTGTGAGTCTGTGGGTCTCTGTGTGAGTCTATGGGTCTCTGTGTGAGTCTGTGGGTCTCTGTGTCAGTCAATGGGTCTCTGTGTGAGTCTATGGGTCTCTGTGTGAGTCTATGGGTCTCTGTGTGAGTCTGTGGGTCTCTGTGTGAGTGTGAGTCTGTGGGTCTCTGTGTGAGTCTGTGGGTCTCTGTGTGAGTCTGTGGGTCTCTGTGTGAGTCTATGGGTCTCTGTGTGAGCCTGTGGGTATCTGTGTGAGTCTATGGGTCTCTGTGTGAGTCTATGGGTCTCTGTGTGAGTCTGTGGGTCTCTGTGTGAGTGTGAGTCTGTGGGTCTCTGTGTGAGTCTGTGGGTCTCTGTGTGAGTCTATGGGTCTCTGTGTGAGTCTGTGGGTCTCTGTGTGAGTCTATGGGTCTCTGTGTGAGTTTATGGGTCTCTGTGTGAGTCTATGGGTCTCTGTGTGAGCCTGTGGGTCTCTGTGTGAGTCTATGGGTCTCTGTGTGAGTCTATGGGTCTCTGTGTGAGTCTGTGGGTCTCTATGTGAGTCTGTGGGTCTCTGTGTGAGTCTGTGGGTCTCTGTGTGAGTCTATGGGTTTCTGTGTGAGTCTGTGGGTCTCTGTGTGAGTCTGTGGGTCTCTGTGTGAGTCTATGGGTCTCTGTGTGAGTCTACAAGTCTCTGTGTGAGTCTGTGGGTCTCTGTGTGAGTCTGTGGGTCTCTGTGTGAGTCTATGGGTCTCTGTGTGAGTCTGTGGGTCTCTGTGTGAGTGTGTGGGTCTCTGTGTAAGTCTGTGGGTGTCTGTACGAGTCTGTGGGTCTCTGTGTGAGTCTGTGGGTCTCTGTGTGAGTCTATGGGTCTCTGTGTGAGTCTGTGGGTCTCTGTGTGAGTCTGTGGGTCTATGTATGAGTCTGTGGGTCTCTGTGTGAGTCTGTGGGTCTCTGTGTGAGTCTATGGGTCTCTGTGTGAGTCTGTGGGTCTCTGTGTGAGTCTATGGGTCTCTGTGTGAGCCTGTGGGTCTCTGTGTGAGTCAATGGGTCTCTGTGTGAGTCTATGGGTCTCTGTGTGAGTCTATGGGTCTCTGTGTGAGTCTGTGGGTCTCTGTGTGAGTGTGAGTCTGTGGGTCTCTGTGTGAGTCTGTGGGTCTCTGTGTGAGTCTGTGGGTCTCTGTGTGAGTCTATGGGTCTCTGTGTGAGTCTGTGGGTCTCTGTGTCAGTCAATGGGTCTCTGTGTGAGTCTATGGGTCTCTGTGTGAGTCTATGGGTCTCTGTGTGAGTCTGTGGGTCTCTGTGTGAGTGTGAGTCTGTGGGTCTCTGTGTGAGTCTGTGGGTCTCTGTGTGAGTCTGTGGGTCTCTGTGTGAGTCTATGGGTCTCTGTGTGAGTCTGTGGGTCTCTGTGTGAGTGTGAGTCTGTGGGTCTCTGTGTGAGTCTATGGGTCTCTGTGTGAGTCTGTGGGTCTCTGTGTGAGTGTGAGTCTGTGGGTCTCTGTGTGAGTCTGTGGGTCTCTGTGTGAGTCTATGGGTCTCTGTGTGAGTCTGTGGGTCTCTGTGTGAGTCTATGGGTCTCTGTGTGAGTTTATGGGTCTCTGTGTGAGTCTATGGGTCTCTGTGTGAGCCTGTGGGTCTCTGTGTGAGTCTATGGGTCTCTGTGTGAGTCTATGGGTCTCTGTGTGAGTCTGTGGGTCTCTATGTGAGTCTGTGGGTCTCTGTGTGAGTCTGTGGGTCTCTGTGTGAGTCTATGGGTCTCTGTGTGAGTCTGTGGGTCTCTGTGTGAGTCTGTGGGTCTCTGTGTGAGTCTATGGGTCTCTGTGTGAGTCTATGGGTCTCTGTGTGAGCCTGTGGGTCTCTGTGTGAGTCTGTGGGTCCCTGTGTGAGTCTATGGGTCTCTGTGTGAGTCTGTGGGTCTCTGTGTGTGTCTGTGGGTCTCTGTGTGAGTCTGTGGGAGGATGTGGAGCTGAGTGGACTTGCCGATGACTCGTACCAGCGGTGTCAAGATCGGCCTCTGTGGAGGAGGCTCGTGAAGGACGCTACTGGGGAGTTTGAAGCAGTCGCCCTCCAACAACAACGGAGGGCGGAGGAGCGACGCTCACAACAACGAGCGGAGTGCCGGTGGATACAATTGCGCGAGTTGGCACAGCTGGTGGTGCATCTGCCGGTCATCTCAGTCACCTCATGTCACCTGCTGGGTCTGTCCCGTGACCTCCTGCACCTAGCCTGGCACAGTAGGGGTCACAGGTGGTGGTGCATCTGCCGGTCATCTCAGTCAATCAACCCACGGCACCTGCTGGGTCTGTCCCGTGACCTCCTGTCACGTGGCCTCAAAGTGCACCTAGCCTGGCACGGGCGCCCTGGTGACGTCATCGCCACTTAGTGGCGAATATTGACAGGCTGCGTGTCTCTGTGTGTGCAGGGCTCTGTGGCTCAGTGGATACATCTGTGTCTCTGTGTGTGCAGGGCTCTGTGTCTCTGTGTGTCTCTGTGTGTGCAGGGCTGTGTGGCTCAGTGGAGACATCTGTGTCTCTGTGTGTGCAGGCCTGTGTGTGTCTCTGTGGAGAC
Organism: Lampetra fluviatilis; assembly: GCF_964198595.1. Classification (NCBI taxonomy): domain Eukaryota; kingdom Metazoa; phylum Chordata; class Hyperoartia; order Petromyzontiformes; family Petromyzontidae; genus Lampetra; species Lampetra fluviatilis. The sequence continues at coordinate 4,375,161 of NC_136341.1, read as the reverse complement.
ATCTGTATCTGTGTGTGCAGGCCTGTGTGTGTCTCTGTGGAGACATCTGTGTCTCTGTGTGTGCAGGGCTGTGTCTCTGTGTGTGCAGGGCTGTGTCTGTGTGTGTCTCTGTGAAGACATCTGTGTCTCTGTGAGTGCAGGGCTGTGTGGCTCAGTGGAGACCAGGGGTGTGTGTCTCTGTGTATACGCATGGCTGTGTGTCTCAGTGGAGACATCTGTGTATCTGTGGAGACATCTGTGTCTCTGTGTGTGCAGGGCGGTGTTTCTGTGTGTCCCTGTGTGTCTCTGTGTGTCTGTGTGTGCAGGGTTGTGAGTGTCTCTGTGTGTGTCTCTGTGTGTGCAGGGCTCTGTGTCTCTGTGTGTGCAGGGCGGTGTCTCTTGTGTGTCCCTGTGTGTCTCTGTGTGTGCAGGGCTGTGTCTCTGTGTGTGCAGGGCGGTGTCTCTGTGTGTACGCATGGCGGTGCTGTGTCCAGGCTGGGCCCTGGTGAGTCTCGGCACGCTGAGTGTCTCTGTGTGTGTCTCTGTGTGTGCAGGGCTGTGTCTCTGTGTGTCTGTGTGTATGTGTATCTCTGTGTGTGCAAGGCTGTGTGTCTCTGTGTGTGCAGGGCGGTGTCTCTGTGTGTACGCATGGCGGTGCTGTGTCCAGGCTGGGCCCTGGTGAGTCTCGGCACGCTGAGTGTCTCTGTGTGTGTCTCTGTGTGTGTCTCTGTGTGTGCAGGCCTGTGTCTCTGTGTCTGCAGGGCTGTGTCTCTGTGTGTGTCTCTGTGTCTGCAGGGCTGTGTCTCTGTGTATCCCTGTGTGTCTCTGTGTGCACGCATGGCTCTGTGTGGCGCAGTGGAGACATCTGTGTCTCTGTGTGTGCAGGCCTGTGTGTCTCTGTGTGTCTGCATGGCGGTGCTGTGCCCAGGCTGGGCCCTGGTGAGTCTCGGCACGCTGAGTGTCTCTGTGTGTGTCTCTGTGTGTGTGTGTCTGTGTGTCTCTGTGTGTGCAGGGCTGTGTGTCTCTGTGTGTGTCTCTGTGTGTGCAGGGCTGTGTGTCTCTGTGTGTCTGCATGGCGGTGCTGTGCCCAGGCTGGGCCCTGGAGAGTCTCGGCACGCTGAGTGTCTCTGTGTGTCTGTGTGTCTCTGTGTGTGTCTGTGTGTCTCTGTGTGTGCAGGGCGGTGTCTCTGTGTGCGCGCATGGCGGTGCTGTGCCCAGGCTGGGCCCTGGTGAGTCTCGGCACGCTGAGTGTCGTCTCAGGAGTCATCGCCTTCTTCCCGGGTCTCAGTCTGCAGACGCAGCAGTTCGTAGCGTGGAGCAGCCGCGTCGCCTGCCCAGTGTGGGCCGGCCTCATGGTGAGGCCTCTCACTCACCACGCTCACCATGCCACACTCACCTAAAACTCACCACGCTCACCATGCCACACTCACATAAAACTCACCACGCTCACCATGCCACACTCACCTAAAACTCACCACGCTCACCATGCCATGCTCACCTAAAACTCACCACACTCACCTAAAACTCACCACGCTCACCATGCCACACTCACCTAAAACTCACCACACTCACCATGCAAGACTCACCTAAAACTCACCACGCTCACCATGCAAGACTCACCTAAAACTCACCACACTCACCATGCCACACTTACCTAAAACTCACCACGCTCACCATGCAAAACTCACCACACTCACCACGCTCACCATGCAAGACTCACCTAAAACTCACCACATTCACCATGCCACACTCACCTAAAACTCACCACGCTCACCATGCCATGCTCACCTAAAACTCACCACACTCACCTAAAACTCACCACGCTCACCATGCCACACTCACCTAAAACTCACCACACTCACCATGCAAGACTCACCTAAAACTCACCACGCTCACCATGCAAGACTCACCTAAAACTCACCACACTCACCATGCCACACTTACCTAAAACTCACCACGCTCACCATGCAAAACTCACCACACTCACCACGCTCACCATGCCACAATCACCTAAAACTCACCACACTCACCTAAAACTCACCACGCTCACCATGCCACACTCACCTAAAACTCACCATGCCACGCTCACCACACTCACCACGCTCACCATACCACGCTCACCATGCCACGCTCACCTAAAACTCACCACGCTCAAAATGCCACGCTCACCTAAAACTCACCACGCTCACCATGCCACGCTCACCACACTCACCACTCACCTAAAACTCACCACGCAAAACTCACCACACTCACCATGCAAGACTCACCACACAAAACTCACCCTCCTCACCACACAAAACTCACCACACTCACCATGGTGCCGATGACGGTGGTGTTGGTGGGTAGTGATGGCGGTCATGTCGACGGTGATGATTTTGTTGGCGGTTGTGGGAAACAAGGGGGGATGTTGATGGTGCTGATAATGGTGGTGATGGTAGTGATGTGGGTGCTGATGGTGGTGATGATGATGGTGTTGGTGATGTTGATGGTGCTGATGGTGGTGATGTTGATGGTAGTGATGGTGGTTATGATGGTGATGTTAGTGATGGTGATGATGGTGGTGATGATGGTGGTGATGTTGATGGTAGTGATGTGGGTGCTGATGGTGGTGATGGTGTTGGTGATGGTGTTGTCTGCAGGCTGTGTGCGCTGGCGCTGTGACTGTGAGATCCGGACTCAGGAAGCGGACACGCTCACTGGTGAAACACCACCACAATCATCGCCACCACCATCATTATCACCATCATCACCATCACCACCATCATCACCACCATCACCACCATCATCACCATCATCACCATCATCACCACCATCACCATCACCACCATCACCATCATCATCACCACCATCACCACCACCATCATCATCACCACCATCACCATCATCACCATCACCACAATCATCGCCATGACCATCATCACCACCACCACCATCATCACCACCACCACCATCATCACCACCACCATCATCACCACCACCACCACCATCATCATCATCATCACCACCATCACGACCACAATCATCACCATAACCACCATCACCACCACCACCATCATCATCATCACAATCATCACCACCATCATCACCATCATCATCACCACCACCATCATCACGACCACAATCATCACCATCACCACCACCATCATCATCATCACCATCATCATCATCATCACCACCATCACGACCACAATCACCACCATCACGACCACAATCATCACCATCACCACCACCATCACCACCATCATCACCATCACCACCACCACCACCATCATCATCACCACCACCATCACCACCACAATCACCACCACCACCACCACCATCATCACCGTCCCCCCCGGTGTGCCCCTCCCCACGCAGGCCGAGGCTTCGTGTGCTCTCTGCGTGCTGAGTGCGGCCTGCAGTGTCCCCCACCTGTCCCTGGCGCTCTGCTCGCTGCTCATGGGCCCCCTGTGCCGCTACTCGCACGCCGGCGTGGCCGGGACCGCCTACCTGGGCCAGGCCGTGCGCTGGCCATACCCCTACGCCCTGTGGCAGGTGACGGCACGCGCAGAAATACACACACACCGCTCCACGGGAGACCACCACCACGACTCTCACCACGACACTCACCACGACTCTCACCACCACTCACCGTGAGAACACCACCACTCTCACCACCACTCACCACTCGCCGTGAGAACACCACCACTCACCACGACTCTCACCACCACTCTCACCACCACCACTCACCACCACCACTCTCATCACCACTCTCACCACCACTCACACCACCACTCTCATCACCACTCTCACCACCACCACTCTCACCACCACGACTCTCACCACCACTCTCACCACGACACTCACACCACCACTCTCACCACCACTCACCACCACTCTCATCACCACCACTCACCACCACCACTCTCACCACGACATCATTCGGCGAGGCACCACTCACCACCACCACTCACCACAACACTCTCTTCACAACACTCACGACTCACCACGCCACTCGCAGGGTCACTCACAGCGCTCCTTACCCCCCCCACCCCCCCACTCGCCACTCAGCCGGTCGGCACTCGCTATACCGGTGAAGGACTCTCACGACGCAAGCACGCCACGTCACCCCCTTGTCCACCCCCGTGTCCACCCCCGTGTCCCTCCCCTTGTCCCCCCCACGCGTCCACCCCCGTGTCCATCCGTGTCCCTCCGCTTGTCCCCCCCACGCGTCCACCCCCGTGTCCACCACGCGTCCACCTCGTGTCTACCACGCGTCCACCCCCGTGTCCCTCCCCTTGTCCCCCCCTTGTCCACCCCGTGTCCACCACGCGTCCCTCCCCGTGTCCCCCCCTTGTGCACCCCGTGTCCACCACGCGTCCACCCCCGTGTCCCTCCCCTTGTCCACCACCGTGTCCCTCCCCGTGTCCCCCCCTTGTCCACCCCCGTGTCCACCCGTGTCCCCCCCTTGTCCACCCCCGTGTCCACCCGTGTCCCCCCCTTGTCCACCCCGTGTCCACCACGCGTCCACCACGCGTCCCCCCCTTGTCCACCCCCGTGTCCCCCCAGTGTCCACCCCGTGTCCACCACGCGTCCACCCCCGTGTCACCCCCCCGTGCCCCCCCACGTCTCTCCCCCCCCCCCCCCCAGGAGACGAGGACGTACTGCGTGGAGCCGCTGGGGGCCGAGTGGCAGCACCTGGCGCTGCAGGTCCTGGACGCGGCGTTGGCCACCTCCGAGTTTGTGATCGCGCTCGCAGCCTGCGTGGGGCAGGGACGACGCCTGTTCCGCTCGCGGGTAACAACCAACAGCCAACAGCCCCCAGTCCTGTCTGTGTGGAGCGTCTAGAGCAGGGGTCGGCAACCAAAATAACAAGAAGAGCCATTTCTTCCCAATTCGGTACAAAATTCAGTATTTCAAGAGCCGCAATGCATCTGAGTACATATACTGTACTCACGTACATATCGTCAAGAAGCAGCCCGCAAAGAGCCGCATGCGGCTCCGGAGCCGTAGGTTGCCGACCCCTGGTCTAGAGTGTCTGTCTGAATGGAGCGTCTGTCTGTCTGGAGGATCTGTCTGTCTGTGTCTGGAGCGTCTAGAGCGTCTGTCTGTCGCGTCTGTCTGTGTCTGTCTGTATGTCTGGTCTGTCTGTCTGTCGCGTCTGTCTGTATGTCTGGTCTGTCTGACTGTCTGTCTGGAGCGTCTAGAGCGTCTGTCTGGAGCGTCTGTCTGTCAGAATTGCAAATAAGTCTTCCTGCTCCGGTCTCATCATCGCCACCATCACCACCGCCATCATCACCACCGCCACCATCACCACCGCCACCACCACCACCACCATCACCACCACCACCATCATCACCACCACCACCATCACCACCACCACCATCATCATCACCACCACCATCATCATCATCACCACCATCACCACCACCACCACCATCACCACCACCACCACCACCATCACCATCACCACCATCACCACCACCACCACCACCATCACCATCATCACCACCACCATCACCACCACCACCACCATCACCACCACCACATATTTTCAGATTAACGTAATCCATTTTAACCTCCGAGTAGCACGGTTGGCTACGTACGCTGTGAAAGAATTTCAACATACGTACACACTACGATACACTATGCTACTATACACTATACACTACACTTGGATACACTACACCTCCCTCTGATCTTCGCAGCTGATAGGATCACAGTGATCAACCGCGATTAACACATCCGGTAAATATGTCGTGCATATTTTGTTCCGATTACCAATCCATTAATGTGCACGTGATTGCAGACAGTCTTCGACTCACGAACACATTCACTTACAAACGGCCGCACTTAACGTACACACTTACCAACGAGCCAGCTTACGAATGCCCGGATTATAAAAGACCACAATTACCAACGCCCGATTTACGAACACCCGACTTACGAATTGCCTGACTTACGAACACATTCACTTACCAACGCCCGCTCTTACAAAGACATCCACTTACCAACGCCCACAATTACCAACGCCCGATTTACGAACACCGACTTACGAACGCCTGACTTACGTACACATGCACTTACCAACGAACACACTTACCAACGAACACACTTACCAACGCCTGACTCACGAACACATTCACTTACCAACACCCGCACTTAACATACACACTCACCAACGCCTGACTTATGTACACATGCACTTATCAACACCCACACTTACCATCACCACCACCACCATCACCACCACCATCATCATCATCACCACCATCACCACCACCACCACCATCACCACCACCACCACCATCATCATCATCATCATCACCACCACCACCACCATCACCACCACCACCACCACCATCACCATCACCACCGCCACGCTGCCAAACGAACGCCCTCTGCGTCCCCGTCTTTTGTCTTCCAGAACAAGGTGCGCAACCACGTGTGGTGAGCGAACAACGTGGTGAGCGAACAACGTGGTGAGCGAACAACGTGGTGAGCGAGCGTGGTGAGCGAACGTGGTGAGCGAACGTGGTGAGCGTGGCACCACGACGAGGAGGAGGAGGGGGGGGGGTGGAGACGCTGGCGCGCGACCCTCCGGACCAACGCTGCAAGTGCTCGTCTCCCGCACGCGTCACCGCTGCTACCCCCCCCCCACTCCCCCGTCACACACACACGCACAGACACACACGCACAGACACGCACACACACACAGACACACGCACACAGACACACGCGCACACACACGCGCGCGCACACACACACGCGCGCACACGCACGCACAGACACACGCGCACACAGACACGCACACGCACGCGCGCGCACACACACAAGCACACAGACACACACACACGCGCACACGCACACGCACACACACACACACGTGCGCACGCGAGTATAGTCCATAGCCGTCAACCCCTTGTCAGCGCCCTTCCATATCACAGACCAATTCAGACCGTGTTGGTTACCCCGTGCCAGTTATACATCTCAAAGTTCATCCTACAAAGTCACTATACACTACACTATACACTACACTGAACTACTATTAACTACACTATACACTACTATACACTCCACTATACACTACACAACTATACACTACACTATATACTACTATACACTACACTATATACTACTATACACTACACTATATACTACTATACACTTCACTACTATACACTACACTATATACTACTATATACTACACTACTATACACTACACTACTATACACTACACTATATACTACTATACACTTCACTACTATACACTACACTATATACTACTATACACTACACTACTATACACTTCACTACTATACACTACACTACTATACACTACACTATATACTACTATACACTACACTACTATACACTACACTATATACTACTATACACTACACTACTATACACTACACTATATACTACTATACACTTCACTACTATACACTACACTATATACTACTATACACTACTATACACTACACTACTATACACTACATTATATACTACTATACACTTCACTACTATACACTACACTATATACCAGAGGTGGGACAAAGTCATTGTTATGCAAGTCCAAGTCGAGTCGCAAGTCATCAAATTCATGACTCGAGTCTGACTCGAGTCCAAGTCACATGACTCGAGTCCACATCTCATAGGTGGGACAAAGTCATTGTTATACAAGTCCAAGTCGAGTCGCAAGTCATCAAATTCATGACTCGAGTCTGACTCGAGTCCAAGTCACATGACTCGAGTCCACATCTCATAGGTGGGACAAAGTCATTGTTATACAAGTCCAAGTCGAGTCGCAAGTCATCAAATTCATGACTCGAGTCTGACTCGAGTCCAAGTCACATGACTCGAGTCCACACCTCTGCTATATACTACTATACACTACACTATATACTACTATACACTACACTACACACTACAATACACTACACTTCTATACCATACCTGTCAACCCCTTAATTAGAGACCAACTCAGGCCTTATTGGTCCCATCACAAGGGAGAAACACAAACAGCCAAAAAAACGTGTGTCCGCATTGAAACGGCTGTACGCCGAATAGACCTGTACACTCAAGTTTCCCTGTACAAGAATCCGGGGTAAACCGTGATGGGTTGACAGCTATGATATACATACAGTACATACACATATATACCCTACTCGTGTGTCTGTGGGCCTCCCCTAGGTCGACTCAGCCTCCTCAGAGTGAGCAGCAATCATCAGCATACATAACATGGTTCGTCAATAACCGCACCCGGGCACTGATCAGCCCTCCCATTGTATCTGCTGTACCAGATAGAAATTCCTCTGGTACAGCCACGCCAGCGACGATGATTTGAACTCGTCCTGGCCCTCCCCTAGGTCGACTCAGCCTATAACGAGTACCTGGGGCGGTGTGTAGTGAGCATCGCCACTGGGGAGACAAAGGCGGCCGGGCGTGGTGCTGGCCACCCACCCCTCGTGTGCCGTGCCGGCTTTCATAATGTGTCCGTTAAACTTCTTTGGTTCTTTCGGTAAAGTCGCGTAGAAAAGAATATAAATTAACTAATAGAATAGGACGTTTCGATTGCAACACAAGCAATGGTCATCAGGTGTGACCGAATGAGAAAGAAACCAAAGCTAGTGGACTTAGAAACGTAACGCAAGACAACACAGAGAGTAGAACTACAATGCAAGACAACACAGAGAGTCGGCTAACACAGCAGTCAACACCCCACGTGGTTGATTACGTTCTTCCAAAGATTGCTACATTTGAGAGAGACAAAACACAGAGACACATAGAAAGACACACAAGCAGAGAGAGACACACACAGAGACACACAGAGAGAGACACACAGACAGACACAGACACACAACATAGACACACAAGCAGAGAGAGACAACACAGACACGGAGACACATAGGAAGACACACAAGCAGAGAGACACACACAGAGACACGCAGAGAGAGACAACACAGAGACACAGACAGACACGCAAGCAGAGGGAGACACACAGAGAGAGACACAGACACACAGAGAGACACACACATAGACACACAGAGAGACACACAAGCAGAGAGAGACACACACAGAGACACAGAGAGGGACACACAACATAGACACACAACATAGACACACAAGTCCCATAGAGACGCATAGACTCCCAGACTCCCAGAGACACAGACTCCCAGAGAGGGACACAGAGACACATAGAGACACAGAGATCAGCATGGTTGGGTACGTACGGTGTAAAGGAAGTTCAACACACGTACGCAGGGGACATGGTCTCGTCACGATAAATAAGTGTTTGTATTAAACGACTGCGGGTGCAACGATCACAGCCTCTCAGCAACAACAAAAACAACAGCCTCTGCCGCCTGTCAACCGCGCTACTCAACTCCATGGCCCAGTTTAGCAACGGAGGCTTTCGACCGCCGATATTCAAGCCGGCGTTTACTCCACAATCTCCTGACCTCCCCCCCCCCCCCAGCAGTTGATGTCGCGCGCGACTTGGCAACTGCAGCCGATCGATCGCCACTAGGGTTGGCGGTGATGTCGCGGGCGCCCGTGCCAGGCTTGGTGCACCACGAGGCCGGAACACTTCGAGTGTGTGGCTCTCGCAAGCTGGCAAGACCGGAAGCAACAGGAGAGCTTCACCATTCTTGCCCGATGAAGCTGATTGTAATTATCAGCGAAACGTCGCACTACTCAAATTTTAAAATGCTGTTGATTCTCTCTTCAGCACACCACCGGTGGGCTAAAGAAGTGAATTAATTTGTCCTTTGAAAAAAACGTGACACATTTTTTACTGTTTGGCCGTGTCGGGTGGTGGAGGGTTACGACACATTTATAAATAACGCGATCTGACCCAAAAACCTTTATTATGAATAATATTGGTCGTGAAAGCCTACGTGTTAAATTGGCAAGAGGTGGTCACGGGGAAGACCCTCCTCCCTCCCCCAATCGTGGCCCGTCACACGATGGGCACGCTACCGTAAACAACAACAAAAAACAACCGCAAGCCACAGCAACAACAACAACGCACCAAATCACAGCACGCACGGCGCCAAAGGCGACCGTGGCAGAGAAACAAAACCCAACAACAACAACCCTAACCCTCTTCTTGGTTCTTTCGGTAAAGTCACGTAGAAGGGAAATAATAAAATAATAAAACATAATAAAATAATTCTCACGACGATTCGGCCACAACGCAAGCAGCCGTCCCTCAGGTGAAGAACAGGTCTGTCGGAAAGACAGCGTCTGAATGAACAGGTCTGTCGGAAAGACAGCGTCTGAATGAACAGGTCTGTCGGAAAGACATCGTCTGAATGAACAGGTCTGTCGGAAAGACAGCGTCTGAATGAACAGGTCTGTCGGAAAGACAGCGTCTGAATGAACAGGTCTGTCGGAAAGACAGCGTCTGAATGAACAGGTCTGTCGGAAAGACATCGTCTGAATGAACAGGTCTGTCGGAAAGACAGCGTCTGAATGAACAGGTCTGTCGGAAAGACAGCGTCTGAATGAACAGGTCTGTCGGAAAGACAGCGTCTGAATGAACAGGTCTGTCGGAAAGACAGCGTCTGAATGAACAGGTCTGTCGGAAAGACAGCGTCTGAATGAACAGGTCTGTCGGAAAGACAGCGTCTGAATGAACAGGTCTGTCGGAAAGACAGCGTCTGAATGAACAGGTCTGTCGGAAAGACAGCGTCTGAATGAACAGGTCTGTCGGAAAGACAGCGTCTGAATGAACAGGTCTGTCGGAAAGACAGCGTCTGAATGAACAGGTCTGTCGGAAAGACAGCGTCTGAATGAACAGGTCTGTCGGAAAGACAGCGTCTGAATGAACAGGTCTGTCGGAAAGACAGCGTCTGAATGAACAGGTCTGTCGGAAAGACAGCGTCTGAATGAACAGGTCTGTCGGAAAGACAGCGTCTGAATGAACAGGTCTGTCGGAAAGACAGCGTCTGAATGAACAGGTCTGTCGGAAAGACAGCGTCTGAATGAAGTTCATTCAGACGCTGTCTTTCCGACAGACCTGTTCTTCACCTGAGGACGGCTGCTTGCGTTGTGGCCGAAACGTCGTGAGAATTGAATCTTATTGTTTTATTTTTATTATTTTATTATTTCCCTTCTACGTGATGACTTTACCGAAAGAGCCAAGAAGATGAATCCCTGCAGTCACGAAAGCTTTAAATCGAAACCCTGATTGGGAAAACGATGAAAAGGCACTCGAGTTGCGTAAACGACACCACGTCGATCTAAATCAGAGTTACATCGATCACTCTCTCTCTCTCCCCTGTCTCTAAAAACAAAATAATCACCGCTGTTGTTGAGTACACAGTAAAACCTCGTCATTTCGGTAATTGATTAAGGATAAATCTGCACGGCTGCGGCTTTTCGGCACGCGCGCGGGCGTGTTGGATAACACTGGTCAACAAAAAAAAAACACATTTTTTTCTGGCCTGGACTTTTGCAGCTGTTCTAGACTAATTTCAGGGTGCCGATTCCAAATCTGATCTCAGATTTGCTCTATCACATCTCATTTTTATGCTATCGGCATACCCCATTTTCATTGATTTTACCCGAAATTAACTCCGTCACTTACGATTGCAAGTTGTTGCGAGTCAGTGACTGCTTTAGTGTTAAAATAAGGTGCTGTGTTTTTAGCATAGTGTGTTTATAATATCATTTTATGTAGATATCCACATTTATTTAATATTTTTCTTCTGCAGTTTTTATTGAAAATGCAATATTTGATCTCTCAAAAACCTGACGTGATAGACAAAAACTGATGCCAGATTTGGAATCAGCACCCCCCCCCAAAATCACCTTACAAACCGTTGGAATACCTTATGCCAGAAAAAGTGTGTTGACCAGTGACATTCATTGTTATTCTTGGAAATGTTCATTACGAGCCACCGAACAAATGTGTTGCTCCGGTTAATCCAAAATCCACGTGATCGCCTCAACAGTACAGTAGTTGCAATGTCTTTACAGCGGTGTGGGGCGGAGTTTGATTGATGTCTGATTGGCTGTGGCTCTGCCCAGTGGGCGGAGTCTTCTGCGCAGGAGCAGGAAAGTGCCACCATCAATGAACACGCGCATCATGGGTCCGTCAAAAGTGGTTCTATTTTTAAATCCTTTATATTAAGTTCACTTGCTTGCTTGCTTAGGACCGTGCAAATCTTTCGGTCGTTTTTTAACCCACTTCCCGTGATCCAATCGAGCTGACATTTTCCACACAGACTCGTTGTGCGTGACAATGCGTTTTCGTGAAAAAATTTTTCCAAAATGTTACACTGTTTAGAGAAAAATAAATAGATATTTATTTACCAATTGCTTAATGCTGGCAGACAATCATCTGACCCATAGGTGGCAGCCATCTCAAGCCAGAGGACGAGAGGACTCTAGCCGCCACGCATATAAAGGATTTATAGTGGAAAACTTTGTTTTTACGGGTTATCTTATTAGAATTATCCGCAGCCACCCTCCCCGTCATCACTGCGGATAATCGAGAATATGCTGCAGCTCTTCATCAAAAGCAACCGGGGCACACAAACGACAGCTCAAACAAGTCGGAAATGTACAGCGGTAGCAAAATATTCTTTCAACGTATGTACACATTACAATCTTCTTGGTTCTTTCGGTAAAGTCACGTAGAAGGGAAATAATAAAATAATAAAAATATTACATAAAATTATTCTCACGACGTTTCGGCCACAACGCAAGCAGCCGTCCCTCAGGTGAAGAACAGGTCTGTCGGGGAGACAGCGTCTGACAGACCTGGTCTTCACCTGAGGACGGCTGCTTGCGTTGTGGCCGAAACGTCGTGAGAATTATTCAATTATGTTTTATTTTTATTATTTTATTACTTCCCTTCTACGTGATGACTTTACGGAAAGAACCAAGAAGATGAATGCCTGCAGTCACGAAAGCTTCAAATCGAAATTTAAACGTTACAAGTTACGTTACTTTACACACCCACCACGACGGCTCTCGGCTGTTACCGTGTTGTCATGCGTTGCACAACGCCGGAATAAAATTGTATCTCGAGCGAGCCGGGTCCTGATCCTGGTTGACTCACGCGCCGCGGACTGCGTTAGCGCCACACCGCGGCTCTGTGACTGCGCCCGGCTTGACGGACGCCGCCTCCGGCTGATCTGGAGCGACGCGTCACTGCGGCGGAGGGGCGAGTGGCGGGATGAGCGGTGGGGCCGTGCGGAGGCTGCGCACGCGGACAGGGGAGACGCGCAGATGGTACGACAAACCCTCTCGCGAATGCAGAAACCTCTTCTTGGTTCTTTCGGTAAAGTCACGTAGAATGGAAATAATAAAGTAATAAAAATAAAACGTAATTAAATAATTCTCACGACGTTTCGGCCACAACGCAAGCAGCCGTCCTCAGGTGGAGAACAGGTCTGTCGGGAAGACAGCGTCTGAATGAACACCATCAGGCTTGGAGCGTCTATTTAAGCTGGGATGGAGGGGGGAAGAGCGCCTTGACAAAAAAATAATTTGCATATCAATAGGAATTTAGCATATTTATGGGAAATGCAGATATGCGATTAGCACTACTTGTGAAATGCGTAGGAGGTTTGGCCGTGCATTATGTAGGATTAGAAGATGAATCTCTACAGTCACGAAAGCTTTAAATCGAAATGCAGAATCCTCGTTCTGGTGGGGAATGAAAATGGAATATTTAAAAAAACTTTTTTAAAAACACACTTTAATGAAATGTACCGTACTAGTAATTGAAGAACTCCACCACTCCAGAAAGTGGCCCCGAAGCTTGCCACAACGTAAGGGGCCGTGGCCAATTACAGCCAACGTCAGTTGAGCGTGGACAATTAGACCCAAGCCGAAACATAACACGTAAAAAATAATGTTTAAAAATATAGATGTATTATTTCTAATGATAGAATATAGTATTGTCATCAGTATGACATAAGTATACCAAGTTTACAACAACAGACAGAGTGAGTTAAATAAAAGCGTGTAACAATAGGGCTACGTTCCTGGTACCATTGAACAGGGTGTTTGGTATAGCGTCATCTGGTTCAACACCAATGGAGACTAGGCTCTAAGAAAAGCTGTCTCGGGTGTGGACCAATCAACTTCAAGGACAGTGCATATCATTATCAGAGTTGTTTCTTTTTGTTTGCATTTTGACTGCTTGTGTTGTGGTTATTGCAAACATGATCCCTTGTATAAAGGTGTCAGTTTTTGTACCAGATGAAAGGGTAAACACCTATTACTATAAAGAGTATGAATCCTTGCAGTCACAAAAAACTTCAAATCTACTCTAGCACAGAGGTCGCAAACGGGTTTTGATTCCTTACCCGTACCCATACCCGGCCGCACCAGGGTCGCAAACGGGTACCCGTACCCGTACCCGGCTGGGTACGGGTAGGGTACGGGTAGGGTATGGATACGGCCGGGTACGGGTACCCGGCCGGGTACGGGTACGGCCGGGTACGGGTATCGGGTACCTGATTGCGACCTCTGGGATGAAGCCATGTTGCAGGCACGGGTGGGTTGATTCTAGGAACTTGAATTGTGAGAAGAGACAAGACGTTGGGAAACGAGTGACAAACGGTGACTCACCAGTGACTCACGGTCTACCCGTACCCGTACCCGGCAGCACCAGGGTCGCAAACGGGTACCCGTACCCGGCCGGGTACGGGTAGCCGGGTATCGGGTAGGGTACGGGTATCGGGTACCCGGTTGCGACCTCTGCTCTAGCAGCAGCAGTGCGACGCATACCTTGCAAGTGCGAGGGACAATGGGTGAGCAGATGGCCTCTCCGACAAAACTCGGGGGAGGAGGAGGTTGATGAGGTGGACACTTCTGGGCGGGGTCCCTGTCGAGACAAATCAACATGCGTGCTTGTACAGGTGGTTCACAACGACCGCGTCAGGGACGCTTGCGTGTAATGCACGTTGAACTTCTTTCGCACCGTACGTGGCCAACCCGCGCTAAATCGCAGGTGCGGGGTGAAGGACAACCGACTAAACACATGCAGCAGTTCTAGAGAAGTGAGTTTCCAATCAAGAGCAACACTGATGGAGGGCGCTGCTCGGGGATTCGAATCCACTTTTCAGCCAAAACTGAAGCTGCGAGTGACTGAGCGAGTGGGTGAACGTGGTGCAGATGCCAGCCATCACTTAGTGGCGAACGGCGGCTGTTGTTGTGGGTGTGAGGGGGTGAATGAACAAGTGAGTAGTGGTGGTTAGCGCTACGCTACGCTATGAACCCGGCGGCCCGAGTTCGATTCCCGCTCACGGTCACCAACACCGGTGACGATGATCGGAACCGTTCCTGGGCCTCCCCTAGGTCGACTCAGCCTTAAATAAGTACCTGTGGCGCGGTATGTAGTAAACATCGCTACGAGGGAGACAATAGTGGGTGGGGCGTGGTGCTGGCCACCCACCTCCTCGTGTGCCGTGCCGTGCCGGCCTTTGTCGGTGCTACTAGCTAACAGCACTTGCCCCAACAGACTGTTAAGGCTACACGGGGGGTCTTTGTCTTGTGAACCAGTGAGTGAAGTGGGTCATCCGCAGCAGCAGCAGCAGTAGCTAGCAGCAGCAGCCATAGCCAGCAGCAGATAAAAGTCAGCAGCAGCAGCCATAGCCAGCAGCAGCAGTCAGCAGCAGCAGCCATAGCCAGCAGCAGTAGCAGCAGCAGTAGCCAGCAGCTACAGCAGCAGCAGCCAGCAGCAGCCAGCTACAGCAGTAGCAGCAGCAGCCAGCAGCAGCAGCTACAGCAGCAGCAGCAGCTACAGCAGCAGCTACAGCAGCAGCAGCAGCTACAGCAGCAGCAGCTACAGTAGTAGCAGCTACAGCAGCCAGCAGCAGCAGACAGCAGCAGTCATCAGCAGCTACAGCAGCAGCCAGCAGCAGCAGCAGCAGACAGCAGCAGCAGCCAGCAGCAGCAGTTACAGCAGCTACAGCAGTAGCAGCTACAGCAGCCAGCAGCAGCTCTCAACAGCAGCAGCAGTAGCAGCAGCAGTAGCAGTCAGCAGCAGCAGCAGCCAGCAGCAGCAGCTACAGCAGCAGCAGCTACAGCAGTAGCAGCTACAGCAGCCAGCAGCAGCTCTCAGCAGCAGTCAGCAGCAGCAGCCATAGCCAGCAGCAGCAGCCATAGCCAGCAGCAGCAGCAGTAGCAGCAGTAGCCAGCAGTAGCAGCAGCAGCCAGCAGCAGCAGTAGTTACAGCAGCAGCAGTAGTAGCAGACAGCAGTCAGCAGCAGCAGCAGCTACAGCAGCAGCAGGAGTAGCAGACAGCAGCCAGCAGCAGCAGACAGCAGCAGTAGCCAGCAGCAGTAGCAGCAGCAGTAGCAGCAGCAGTAGCAGCTACAGCAGCAGCAGCAGCCAGCAGCAGACAGCAGCGATCAATCTACACCTCAGACACCTCAAGCCCCCACCTCTTTCTCAATGGCCCCATCGTCTTTCTCCGAGTTTTCAAGTAACACCGAGCTTGGCTCCAAGCCTCACTTGTGGTCATTTATGGTCATTTATGTTTGCGAAATATTGGGCGCATTACAGATTTGCACGATCGTTGTTATTATGGCGAGTGGCTGAACGGGTGGGTAAGTTGGTGTTGAGGTCGATGAATGGTTACGTGAGTTTTTTGGTGGATGAGTGAATTGGTATTTGAGTGGGTGGGTGGGTAGGTGAGCTGGCATGTAAGAGGGTGATCGAGTTATTTGTGCGAGTGAGTGGGTGGGTGAGCAGTTATTGTGCGAGTTTGTGGTTGAGCGAATTACCGAGTGAACGGGTCTGCGAGTGAGTTGATGTGCTACAGGGTGAGCGAGTGAAGAATGTGTGATTGCGTGGGAGAAGAGAGTGAGTGTGAGTGGGTGAGCGAGTGGGTGAGCGATTGGGTGAGCGAACGGATGAACGTGCGATTGTGTGGAAGAGAGGGTGAGCGTGTGGGTGAGCGAGTGGACGAATGTTTGATTGCGCGGGAGAGAGGGCGAGTTGTGGGATGGTATGCTCACCTGCCCAGAGCGGATCCAGACTCCTGAAACTCCCCACTCAGAGGAATTCCCGGGGAACGGCTTAACAGCTGCAAAATCGTCAGCATCAACGTCATCACCATCATCATCCACGACCACCTCACCATCATCATCCACCACCACCTCACCATCATCAATTATGCGATCACTGAGTGTGTGTATATGGGTGGCTATACGAGTATACGTGACTTTTTCGATTTAAAGCTTTCGTGACTGCAGGGATTCATCTTCTTGGTTCTTTCGGTAAAGTCACGTAGAATGGAAACAATAAAAATAATCAAATAAAACATAATAAAATAATTCTCACGACGTTTCGGCCACAACGCAAGCAGCCGTCATCAGGTGAAGACCAGGTCTGTCGGGGAGACAGCGTCTGAGTGAAAACAGACGCTGTCTCCCCGACAGACCTGGTCTTCACCTGATGACGGCTGCTTGCGTTGTGGCCGAAACTTCGTGAGAATTATTTTATTATCTTTTATTTTTATTATTTTATTGTTTCCCTTCTACGTGACTTTACCGAAAGAACCAAGAAGACACACGTGCCTTGTGTGAGCGTGAGAGTGTGGGGAGCGGTGGTGGCGCCAACGATCCCAGTTCGATTCCTGCTCACGACCAATAACGGTGGCGAACATCTGAACCGGTGCCGAGCTTCCCCGAGGTCGAATCAACCTTACGGACGAGTAGCTGGTGCCGTGTGCAGTAAACATCGCCACTGGGGAGACAAAGGCGGCCGGGCGTGGTGCTGGCCACCCACCACCTCGTGTGCCACAGTGCCGGTAGCCTTCATAGGTGCTGCTGCTACTCGCTAACAGCACTTGCCTCAAAAGTCTGTTGAGGCTACGTGCATGAATGTGTGAGTACATGTATACGTGCGAGTGCATATCTCGGTGTGTACATGTATGAACATGTATGTGTGAGTGCTGATGTGTGTGTACATGTATGTACATGTATGTGTGCGTGCGTGCGTGCGTGGAGAAAGTTACCATCTGCACGTATCTCCTCAGCTCACGTTCTCGTTCCCCTCTCCACTCGTCCCCTCTTCCCTGCGAGCCAACGGTGGCCGTGCCGTGTCCGGCGGTGGTCGTGCCGTGTCCGGCGGTGGTCGTGCCGTGTCCGGCGGTGGTCGTGCCGTGTCCGGCGGTGGTCGTGCCGTGTCCGGCGGTGGTCGTGCCGTGTCCGGCGGTGGTCGTGCCGTGTCCGGCGGTGGTCGTGCCGTGTCCGGCGGTGGTCGTGCCGTGGCCGGCGGCGGTCGTGCCGTGGCCGGCGGTGGTCGTGCCGGGGATGGACACGGACACGGCGGGGCTGCTCGTGCGTCTGTTATGGCTGCGGGTGTTTGCTGCGCAAGTGGCGGTGCCGGAGGTGGATGTGGTGACATTGAAGAGGGGCGGAGTGGCGACGGACGTGTCTCTGTTAGCGATAGACCGCTGTGTGATAGGGACAGTGTGGTGTGTGTTAGCGATAGACTGCTGTGTGATAGGGACAGTGTGGTGTGTGTTAGGGATAGACTGGTGTGTGTTAGCGATAGACTGCTGTGTGTTAGGGATAGTGTGGTATGCGTTAGGGATAGTCTGGTGTGCGTTAGCGATAGTCTGGTGTGTGTTAGGGATAGTCTCGTGTGCGTTAGGGACAGTCTGGTGTGTGTTAAGGATAGTCTCGTGTGTGTTAACGACAGTCTGCTGCGCGTTAGGGATAGTCGCGTGTGCGTTAGGGACAGTCTGGTGTGTGTTAGGGACAGTCTGGTGTGTGTTAAGGACAGTCTGGTGTGTGTTAGGGACAGTCTGGTGTGTGTTAAGGATAGTCTCGTGTGTGTTAACGACAGTCTGCTGCGCATTAGGGATAGTCTCGTGTGCATTAGGGACAGTCTGGTGTGTGTTAAGGAACGTGTGGTAGACGTTAGGGATGTTCTCGTGTGCGTTAGGAACAGTCTGGTATTCGCTATGGATAGCGTGGTATGTGTTAGCGATAGTGTGGTGTGTGTTAGCGACAGACTGCTGTGCGTTAGGGACAGTCTGCTGTGCGTTAGCGATAGACTGCTGTGTGTTAGGGATAGTGTGGTATGTGTTAGCGATAGACTGCTGTGCGTTAGGGAAAGTCTGGTGTGCGTTAAGGACAGTGTGGTATTCGCTAGGGATAGTGTGGTGTGTAATAGGGACAGCCTTGTGTGTAATAGGGACAGTCTCGTGTGTGTTAGGGACAGTCTCGTATGCATTAGGGATAGTGTGGTGTGTGTTAGCGATAGTCTGGTGTGTGTTAGGGATAGTGTGGTATTCGCTAGGGAGAGTGTAGTGTGTGTTAGGGACAGCCTGGTGTGTGTTAGCGATAGTCTGCTGTGCGTTAGGGACAGTCTCGTGTGTGTTAGGGATAGTGTGGTATGTGTTAGCGATAGACTGGTGTGTAATAGGGACAGTGTGGTATGTGTTAGCGATAGACCGCTGTGTATTAGGGATAGTCTGGTGTGCGTTAAGGACAGTGTGGTATTCGCTAGGGATAGTGTGGTATGCGTTAGCGATAGATTGGCGTGTAATAGGGACAATCTGGTATGCGCTAGGGATAGTGTGGTGTGCGTTAGGCACAGCCTGGTCCACGTTAGCGAGGGATGCGTGCGTGTTATGGACAGCAGGCGTGTATTTGTCGGGGCTCAAGTCATGCAAATTGTGGATGGACGCGTTCTGGCCGGCTGTGTCCGCGTCAGGTCCGATTGCGACTGTGCTGCTGCTGCTGCTGCCGCTGCTGCTGCCGCTGCAGCTGAGCGTGGTTGCGGCGCACGCGGCGGAGATGGGCGCGTACGCTGCCGTGCGGCCAGAGGCGCGCACGTCGTGATCGACCGCCGTGTACCCCGTCCGTGCGGCGGGGCTCGTGATGCGAGCGTCGGGGTTGGCGGCGCTGCGCGTGCCGTGGCCGGCGGTGTCCGCGTCCGCCGTCTCGTGGCGGACGAGGCGAGAGAGCGCCAGCGTCGTCTTGTGTCTCCACGCCTCGAGGGCTCGCTTCTCCCAGGACAGGCGCTCCGTCTCCGCGCGGACGACGCGGAGGCTGCGGGGAACCCGGCACACGAAGAAGCGCGCGCGCTAACCGGAGCGTCCACCATCATCCCGTGTCTCCAAACGTGTCCCCCGTGTCTCCAATCGTGTCTCTGTGTCTCCAATATGTGTCTCCGTGTCTCCAATCGTGTCTCCAATCGTGTGCCCTGGTGTCTCCAATCGTGTGCCCTGGTGTCTCCAATCGTGTCTCTGTGTCTCCAATCGTGTCTCTGTCTCCAAACGTGTCTCTGTCTCCAAACGTGTCTCTGCGTCTCCAATCGTGTGCCCTGGTGTCTCCAATCGTGTGCCCTGGTGTCTCCAATCGTGTGCCCTGGTGTCTCCAATCGTGTCTCTGCGTCTCCAATTGTGTGCCCTGGTGTCTCCAATCGTGTGCCCTGGTGTCTCCAATCGTGTGCCCTGGTGTCTCCAATCGTGTCTCTGTGTCTCCAATCGTGTCTCTGTCTCCAAACGTGTCTCTGTCTCCAAACGTGTCTCTGCGTCTCCAATCGTGTGCCCTGGTGTCTCCAATCGTGTGCCCTGGTGTCTCCAATCGTGTGCCCTGGTGTCTCCAATCGTGTCTCTGCGTCTCCAATTGTGTGCCCTGGTGTCTCCAATCGTGTGCCCTGGTGTCTCCAATCGTGTGCCCTGGTGTCTCCAATCGTGTCTCTGTGTCTCCAATCGTGTCTCTGTCTCCAAACGTGTCTCTATCTCCAAACGTGTCTCTGCGTCTCCAATCGTGTGCCCTGGTGTCTCCAATCATGTGCCCTGGTGTCTCCAATCGTGTGCCCTGGTGTCTCCAATCGTGTCTCTGTGTCTCCAATCGTGTCTCTGTGTCTCCAATTGTGTCTCTGATTGTGTCCCCCGTGTCTCCAATCGTGTCTCTGTGTCTCCAATTGTGTCTCTGTGTCTCCAATCGTGTCTCTGCGTCTCCAATTGTGTCTCTGTTCCTCCAATCGTGTCTCTGTGTCTCCAATTGTGTCTCCAATCGTGTCTCTGTGTCTCCAATCATGTCTCTGTGTCTCCAAACGTGTCTCTGTGTCTCCAATTGTGTCTATATCTCCAATTGTGTCGCCCGTGTCTCCAATCGTGTGCCCTGGTGTCTCCAAACGTGTCCCCCCGTGTCTCCAATCGTGTCCCCCGTGTCTCCAATCGTGTCTCTGTGTCTCCAATCGTGTCTCTGTGTCTCCAATCTTATCCCCCATGTCTTCAATCTTATCCCCCGTGTTTCCAATCGTGTCCCCCGTGTCTCAGTGTGCTCATATCCTTGCCTTCCTGCGTGGAGTTTATATGGTACAGGTACAATGGGAGGCTGACCGCTGCCCGGGTGCGGTGAAGCGATGACTCCCTCTGTGTTGATGATCTGGTGACTGCTGCTCAATCAGGAGTTGGTAACTCAACTGCTGAACCTGCATTGTGCCACTTAGTGGTGGGGCCTTACTATTGTAATGGCAGTAGAGTCTACCTGCGGTGCGAGTGGACTGGTGGCCATGGGAGGTAATGACAGGGGAGTCAGCTTGCAGGACGAAGGGACTGGTGGCCACGGGAAGTAATGACAGGGGAGTCAGCTTGCAGGACGAAGGGACTGGTGGCCATGGGAGGTAATGACAGGGGAGTCAGCCTGCGGGACGAAGGGACTGGTGGCCACGGGAGGTAATGACAGGGGAGTCAGCTTGCGGGACGAAGGGACTGGTGGCCATGGGAGGTAATGACAGGGGAGTCAGCTTGCGGCACGAAGGGACTGGTGGCCACGGGAGGTAATGACAGGGGAGTCAGCTTGCAGGACGAAGGGACTAGTGGCCACGGGAGGTAATGACAGGGGAATCAGCTTGCGGCACGAAGGGACTGGTGGCCACGGGAGGTAATGACAGGGGAGTCAGCTTGCAGGACGAAGGGACTAGTGGCCACGGGAGGTAATGACAGGGGAGTCATCTTGCAGGACGAAGGGACTGGTGGCCACGGGAGGTAATGACAGGGGAGTCAGCTTGCAGGATGAAGGGATTGATGGCCACGGGAGGTAATGACAGGGGAGTCATCTTGCAAGACGAAGGGACTGGTGGCCACGGGAGGTAATGACAGGGGAGTCAGCTTGCAGGACGAAGGGACTAGTGGCCACGGGAGGTAATGACAGGGGAGTCATCTTGCAGGACGAAGGGACTGGTGGCCACGGGAGGTAATGACAGGGGAGTCAGCTTGCAGGATGAAGGGATTGATGGCCACGGGAGGTAATGACAGGGGAGTCATCTTGCAGGACGAAAGGACTGGTGGCCACGGGAGGTAATGACAGGGGAGTCAGCTTGCAGGACGAAGGGACTAGTGGCCACGGGAGGTAATGACAGGGGAGTCATCTTGCAGGACGAAGGGACTGGTGGCCACGGGAGGTAATGACAGGGGAGTCAGCTTGCAGGATGAAGGGATTGGTGGCCACGGGAGGTAATGACAGGGGAGTCATCTTGCAGGACGAAGGGACTGGTGGCCACGGGAGGTAATGACAGGAGAGTCAGCTTGCAGGACGAAGGGACTGGTGGCCACGGGAGGTAATGACAGGGGAGTCAGCTTGCAGGACGAAGGGACTGTGGGCCACGGGAGGTAATGACAGGGGAGTCAGCTTGCAGGACGAAGGGACTATGGGCCACGGGAGGTAATGACAGGGGAGTCAGCTTGCGGGACGAAGGGACTGGTGGCCACGGGAGGTAATGACAGGAGAGTCATCTTGCAGGACGAAGGGACTGGTGGCCACGGGAGGTAATGACAGGGGAGTCAGCCTGCAGGACGAAGGGACTGGTGGCCACGGGAGGTAATGACAGGGGAGTCAGCTTGCGGGACGAAGGGATTGGTGGCCATGGGAAGTAATGACAGGGGAGTCAGCTTGCGGGACGAAGGGACTGTGGGCCACGCGAGGTAATGACAGGGGAGTCAGCTTGTGGGACGAAGGGATTGGTGGCCATGGGAAGTAATGACAGGGGAGTCAGCTTGCAGGACGAAGGGACTGTGGGCCACGGGAGGTAATGACAGGGGAGTCAGCTTGCAGGACGAAGGGACTATGGGCCACGGGAGGTAATGACAGGGGAGTCAGCTTGCGGGACGAAGGGACTGGTGGCCACGGGAGGTAATGACAGGAGAGTCATCTTGCAGGACGAAGGGACTGGTGGCCACGGGAGGTAATGACAGGGGAGTCAGCCTGCAGGACGAAGGGACTGGTGGCCACGGGAGGTAATGACAGGGGAGT
The DNA here is from genome assembly GCF_964198595.1 of Lampetra fluviatilis. Lineage (NCBI taxonomy): Eukaryota > Metazoa > Chordata > Hyperoartia > Petromyzontiformes > Petromyzontidae > Lampetra > Lampetra fluviatilis. The sequence continues at coordinate 4,351,954 of NC_136341.1, read as the reverse complement.
CAGCCTGCAGGACGAAGGGACTGGTGGCCACGGGAGGTAATGACAGGGGAGTCAGCTTGCGGGACGAAGGGATTGGTGGCCATGGGAAGTAATGACAGGGGAGTCAGCTTGCAGGACGAAGGGACTGTGGGCCACGGGAGGTAATGACAGGGGAGTCAGCTTGCAGGACGAAGGGACTATGGGCCACGGGAGGTAATGACAGGGGAGTCAGCTTGCGGGACGAAGGGACTGGTGGCCACGGGAGGTAATGACAGGAGAGTCATCTTGCAGGACGAAGGGACTGGTGGCCACGGAAGGTAATGACAGGGGAGTCAGCCTGCAGGACGAAGGGACTGGTGGCCACGGGAGGTAATGACAGGGGAGTCAGCCTGCAGGACGAAGGGATTGGTGGCCATGGGAAGTAATGACAGGGGAGTCAGCTTGCAGGACGAAGGGACTGTGGGCCACGCGAGGTAATGACAGGGGAGTCAGCTTGTGGGACGAAGGGATTGGTGGCCATGGGAAGTAATGACAGGGGAGTCAGCTTGCAGGACGAAGGGACTGTGGGCCACGGGAGGTAATGACAGGGGAGTCAGCTTGCAGGACGAAGGGACTATGGGCCACGGGAGGTAATGACAGGGGAGTCAGCTTGCGGGACGAAGGGACTGGTGGCCACGGGAGGTAATGACAGGAGAGTCATCTTGCAGGACGAAGGGACTGGTGGCCACGGGAGGTAATGACAGGGGAGTCAGCCTGCAGGACGAAGGGACTGGTGGCCACGGGAGGTAATGACAGGGGAGTCAGCCTGCAGGACGAAGGGACTGGTGGCCACGGGAGGTAATGACAGGGGAGTCAGCTTGCGGGACGAAGGGACTGTGGGCCACGCGAGGTAATGACAGGGGAGTCAGCTTGTGGGACGAAGGGATTGGTGGCCATGGGAAGTAATGACAGGGGAGTCAGCTTGCGGGACGAAGGGACTGGTGGCGAGGGAAGACGACGGTAGAGTCTGCTGGTGGAGCGAGCGTCCAGTCAGCAAGAAGGTTCCGGAAGGGGGGGCGTAGCCTCAGTCCGTATATAAGGGAGATGTGCGGGAGACTTGGGGCACCATTGGAACCTCCTTTGCCAGTATCAAAATATGATCATTGTTTTTTTACCCTTTTATCTGGCAACAAAACTGACACCTTTTTAACAACACCATGTGAGACTAGGCTCTAAGAAAAGCTGTCTCGGGTGTGGACCAATCAATTTCAAGGACAGTGCATACATTATCAGAGTTGTGTTTTTTTTTGTTTGCATTCCGACCGCAGGTATTGTGGTCAATGCAAACATGGCTCCTTGTTAAAAAAAGGTGTCAGTTTTGTTGCCAGATAAAAGGGTAAAAAAACAATTATCAGACTTGGGGCAGTTGCAGTGGGGTCTCCGCCTGTTCGAGTGAATGTGTCTTCATTAAATAAACCATCTCAAGAAAAATGTGTCAAGTCGTCTTTGCACTATCATTCCCACCGAACATAACGCATCTACCCGGGCATTTTATGCAGTAAAATACCCCACCTCCTCGTGAATGATGGGGCAGTTGTGGAGAAAAACGATGACCTCCCACACCTGGGTAGTGAGCTTGTGACCAGTACCGGTTTGGCGGCAGAGGTCTTACTCCAAATCAGTCGAGCAGCATTATCTTTTCATCGGCTGTGTAATGCTGCTGTGTCGGAAGTTTCCTAGTCTATCGTTCCATACGAAGCTGCAATGGGGAGACAAAGACCGCCAGGCGTAGTGTTGGCCACCTTCCCCTTCAAGTGCTGTGCCGGCCTTCATAGGTGCACGCTTATAGCACTTGCCCCAAAAGCCTATGTAGGCTAGACAGGGGATCTGTGTCTTTGTTTGTGTGTGAATGAGGATCTACAAGTGTGTGTATAGCTCCCGGTATCTCCCCAAGTCTCCCCATGTGTCCCAATGTCTCCGTATCTCTCCCATTTGTCCGAGCATCACCTCGCCTGGTATACAGGAGGTTGTGGATTTAATCCCAACCCTGACGCCCGATGTACGTCTGGAGTTTGCGTGTTCTCCCCGTGGTCGCGTGGATTTGCTTCCGGGTCCACCGGTTTTACCCTCCACATTTAGAATAAACTTTGAATAGTATTTGGCTGCTATAAATTCCCAAATGATAAGCCACTAAATTGAGCTACCATATGCGATAGCCTTCTTCAAAAGAGCTATACGGCTCAGCGGGCCTAACCTGGTAAAACAAACATTCAAAATAGTTTCTAGTTTTAGTTGAACAACCGATTTCTCCGTGTTATCTCTGTGTCTCCCCTTGCCTCACCACGCCTCCCACCATCTCCCCGCGTTCTCTCGAATCTCTCCGCGTCCGCCCCCCCCCCCCCCCCGCTTATCTCACCGTTGCTCGTGCTCCTGTCGCAGCGATGTCATCTCCTCCTCCCGGAGGCGAAGTGTTTCCCGCATCGAGGCCTCCATCTGCACGGCCTGGTCCTGGGCGGCCTCCTCTGTGTGCAGCAGCCTCTTCAGCTCCTCGACCCGAGCGCGTCCACCCCTCTCCACCGCCTCCCTCTCCTTCACCTCACGGTCTCTCTCCTCCACCACCCGGTCTCTTTCCTCCTTCAACTGGTCTCTCTCCTTCACTACAGAGTCTCTCTCCTCCTTAAAACGGTCTCTCTCCTCCTTCAACCCAGCTCTCTCCTTCACTACAGAGTCTCTCTCCTCCTTCAGACGGTCTCTCTCCTCCACCACCAGGTTTCTGTCCTTCACTACAGAGTCTCTCTCCTTCACTACAGAGTCTCTCTCCTCCTTCAAACGGTCTCTCTCCTCCTTCAACCCAGCTCTCTCCTTCACTACAGAGTCTCTCTCCTCCTTCAACCCATCTCTCTCTTCCTTCAACCCGTCTCGCTCCTCCACCACCAGGTCTCTCTCCTCCTTCAACTGGTCTCGCTCCTCCTTCAACCCATCTCTCTCCTCCACCACCAGGTTTCTCTCCTTCATTACAGAGTCTCTCTCCTTCACTACAGAGTCTCTCTCCTCCTTCAACTGGTCTCTCTCCTCCACCAACTGGTCTCTCTCCTCCACTACAGAGTCTCTCTCCTCCTTCCACCCATCTCTCTCCTTCACTACAGAGTCTCTCTCCTCCTTCAACTGCTCTCTCTCCTCCTTCCACCCATCTCTCTCCTCCTTCAACCGGTCTCTCTCCTTCACCACCAGGTCTCTCTCCTCCTTCCACCCATCTCTCTCCTCCTTCAACTGGTCTCTCTCCTCCTTCAACTGCTCTCTCTCCTCCTTCAACTGGTCTGTCTCCTCCTTCAACTGGTCTCTCTCCTCCACCACCAGGTCTCTCTCCTCCTTCCACCCAACTCTCTCCTCAACCTCTGAATGTCTCTCCTCCACGAACTCGGAGTCTCTCTCCTCCTCCTCCTCCTCCTCCACCACCACCGCCACGTCCGAGTCTCTCTCCGTCTCCGTGTCGTCCCCACGCTCCACCACCTCCGAGTCACTCTGGGTCCCTGTGCCGTGGTTCGGCTCCGCTGCCTGCTTCACAATCAAAAGAGACGCGAAACCCTGAGCGTTAACGCGGACTCAACGCGCGCATTTGCGCAGTCAGAGATTCACAGCAATTGCTGTCTCGGGGGCTAGGCCACGTAAGGCACTTACCCACATCTATGTCGTCGAGAAGGCCTCCCCCCCCTCCCCCCCACGACCTCTGACACACAGCCAAACAAAATGGAATCGTCCGCGCGGCGTGCGAGCGTTTGACAGCGCGCCGATTATTACCGTAGACACGGCTCGATTCGCCCGGCGAGGTCGGGAGAACGATTGTCGCAATCGCAATTTTGCGATTAGATAAGCGACGTGTTTCACCCGAGTCCTCGCCCGCATGTTGAACTTCTTTCGCATTTGTACGTAGCCAGCCGTGCTAATCGGAGGTGCGGGGGAAGCAGCAACAATCTAAACACAAAAAAGCAGTCCTAAAGAAATTCGTTTTAAATCCAGATGATTTAAGTGCACAGCTCCAGCGGCTTCCTAATTATCGGAAGAGCGTTCCAGACGGCCGCAGAAGCAGCGCGTCTGAAAGCGCCGCGCTACGCAGTGGCCGTCTTTGTTCGATGAGCGAGCCGAAGGCCGCTCTGCGAGTATGACGAACGCAGTTCGAGCGATGGTGGTTCATGCTCCTTGACCAGATCCGTGAGTTGTTGCGGTTCAATTGTTGGCAAGCGCTTCGTGCGCGCAACGAACGCCGTCGCTCGTGATCAGCCACGTCACCACACAAGCCTCCCTTCGTCCTGCTCCCCTCCCCACCTCCCGCCTCCCTCCCCCCGCTCCATACTTCACCTTCTCTGCTTGCACCGTGGGACTCTGCTCTGTGAGATGAGCGTCTCTCCTCTTGCAGCACCGCACCACTTGCGCCAGGGTCTGCGGCAAACGTGCGCGCGGGACAGACAAAGGGGGCCCCCCGTGTAGCCTTCAAGGGACCGTTGGAGCGAGTGCCGTTAGCGGGTAGCAGCAGCACCTATGAAGGCCGGCACGGCACACGAACAGCCGGGTTGGCGAGCACCACGCTCGACCGCCTTGGTTTCCTCAGCGCTGATGTTTACCGCACAACGCACCAGGTACTCATTCGAGGCTGAGTCGACCTCGGGGAGGCCCAGGAGCGATTCAATTCAGGTTATCGTTACTGGTGTTGGCCGTGAGTGGGAATCGAACTGGGGTCGCTGAAGTTCTTAGCGCGGCGCCTTAACTGCCACTCTACCGCTCCCCACAAAGATTCCCCGTGCAGCCTTAAACCGTTGGGGCAAGTGCTGTTAGCGAGAGGAACCTATGAAGGTAGGCACGGCACAAGAGGGGGTCGGTGGCTAGCACCACGCCTGGCCTGGCGCTCAGTGGCCGTGATTCAAAAATAAGCGTAGAGGCAGAGACGGCAAAACCGTGCAGACCTCTCCAGACGGTTGGCTACGTACGTTTGGCTACGTACGTTTGGCTAAGTTCGACGTACATACTAAACTATCTTTTACTTTAGAAGCGACCGGGCTACAAATTAATTGGCTTATCATTACGTGGAAATTTCTAGCAGCCAAATACCACGGACGCATGTTTCAAAATGGAGGGAAAAACCCGGAGGACCCGGAGAAAAATCCATGCAACCACGGAGAGAGAGAGACACACAAACTCCAAATATACAGCAGCAGGCATCGTCAGGGTTCGGGAACGAGCCCACGGCCTCCTGTACACCAGTCGAGGTCGTTAACATCTCCTAGCCACCGTGGCGAGACAGAAGTGGACCACCCCTCACCTCATCCAGCTGCCTCACCACCGCCTCCCTGCGCCGCTCCATCTCCACGGCGACGTCCAGGGCCTGGCGAGTCTCGCGCAGCCTGCTGAGGGCCCAGGCGAGGCGGCGCTGGGCGACTCGGTGACGTTTCCTCTCCCTTGTGGAGGGGGGGGGGGGGGAGGTAAGGAGGACGTAATCATTAAGCATTATTGACGGCGATGACGAATCAGCGATCACCATTGGAACCTCATTTGCTAGTAAAAAATAAAATTGTTTTTTAACCTTTTTTTTTACTGGCAAATGAGGTTCCAATGGTGTAAATGCTTCACCCCGAGCTCTCATACTATGATGGTGCGCTGTCTTTGAGTTGTGCGCCTTTTGGCGTCATCTGGTCCAACCCATGTGAGACTAGGCTCTAAGGAAAGCTGTCTCGGGTGTGGACCAATCAACTTCAAGGACAGTGCATACATTATCAGAGTTATGTTTTTTGTTTGCATTATGGCTGCAGGTATTGTGGTCTATGCAAACATGACTCCTTGTAAAAAAGGTGTCAGTTTTGTTGCCAGATAGAAGGGTAAAAAACCAATTATCATGTTTTACTGGCAAATGAGGTTCCAATGGTGTAAATGCTTACCCCGAGCTCTCATACTCTAATGGTGCGCTGTCTTTGAGTTGTGCGCCTTTTGGCGTCATCTGGTCCAACCCATGTGAGACTAGGCTCTAAGGAAAGCTGTCTCGGGTGTGGACCAATCAACTTTAAGGACAGTGCATACATTATCAGAGTTGTGTTTTTTGTTTGCATTATGGCTTCAGGGAATTGTGGTCTATGCAAACATGACTCCTTGTAAAAAAAGGTGTCAGTTGTGTTGCCAGATAGAAGGGTAAAAAACCAATTATCGAATCAGTGATCGCGAATCATTGATTACAATCAATTCAGTGGGGCCACTGGTGGTGCTCATCATCGCCCGTTTACAGCCCTGAGTCGGTGCTGGAAATTTCACGTTTCTATGGCGGAGCCCACACACATTGTCGCTCATTTTATCGACCCTGGAGAGAGGGAGGGAGGGATGATGATGGGCCGAGTGAACCCCACCCCCCAACCAGGATGTGAACTCATGTCCATCCCATTAGTGTGTCGCTGGGGCTACCACCGAGTCACCCGGTCAACAGCGTAAAAAGACGATACAAGTCAAGGCCGTACTGACAAGATTGGCAGTACAGACTGGGAACTAAGTAATTCGGTGTCTACCTCAGGGCATAATACAGGCTTTTTAGGTTAGATCGCGTAAATATAAATGTGTCGTTAAACCCGCGACCACCCGACAGAGCCAAGATAGAAAGGTTTCTCACGTAAACAGAACGTGCCAGTTAGTTACTAGTACAGCACTAGTGTAGTGTAGTGTAATGGTACAGCACTAGTGTATAGTGTAATGTATAGTGTAGTATACTAGTACAGCACTAGTGTATAGTGTAGTGTATAGTGTAGTGTATAGTGTAGTATACTAGTACAGCACTAGTGTATAGTAGTGTAGTGTATAGTGTAGTATACTAGTACAGCACTAGTGTATAGTGTAGTGTATAGTGTAGTGTATAGTGTAGTGTATAGTGTAGTGTATAGTGTAGTGTATAGTGTAGTATACTAGTACAGCACACCGGTGTGTTGGAGAGTAAATCCACATCATTTACATTTACAAATGTTGTAGATTTACTCTCCAACACACCACAACATTTGTAAACGTTGTAGATTTACTCTCCAACACACCGGCGCGTGCTGTACGAGTAACGAATTGGCCACGTTCTGTTTACGTGACAAAACCTTCACTAATTGGCTGTGTCGGGTGGTGGCGGTTTTAACGACACACATTTTTATTTACGCGATCTAACCCAAAAAAAAACTGTATTATGGACAACATTGGTCGCGGACGGAAGCTCTTCTTACGTGTTCAACCGACCTACCTCAGGGCAGCTGCCCATGGCCCCATCTCCTCCCCGCGCCGCTTCAGGAGGACGAGAAGGAGGTTCACGATGGCCGGCATACGTTGCAGTCCGCCGCTCAGCATGGCCGCCGCAGAGGCGGGGGGCGGCTGCTGCTGCTGTTGGCGGAGACTCGAGACGCGGGTGACGTGGGGAGACGCGGGGACGCGTGGGGAGACCGAGGGAGACGCGGGGACACCGGGGGAGAGACTGCGACACGCAGCGAGATTAGGGGAGCTTCGGGAGGCTGGAGAGACGCAGCGAGACATAGAGAGGTCAGGGGAAACACGGGAGGTTGGAGAGAGACAGGGAGACAGACAGTGACCAGGGGAGACACGGGGACCGCAAAAGAGACTGGAGACAGAGAGGGATGGAAAGCAGAGGGGAGAAGAGGGGGAGTGCGGGAGAGCGAAGAGTCTCTGGGGAGAGAGACCCGGGGAGTGGGAGTCCTCTGTGTGCGAGAGAGCGCGCAGACGCTCCGGTGAGGGGTCACTGTCGTGTGCAGGTGAGCGTGGTGCAAGTGAGCGCGCGGGTGAGTGCGTACACGAGTGTTCGCTACGTGGTGCAGGTGAACTAGCATGTGAATGTTCGGGTGTCCGCTCATTCAAACCTTCAGCTTCACTGTGAGGCGAGTGGGTAAGTGAGCGTTCAGGTAAGTGGGGAGTTGAATAGTCGGGCGAGTGTGTAGGCGAGTATTCAGGTGAGTAGGTGGGTGAGCGTTCATTCAATTGTTCGTGTTCATCGCGAAGTGAGTGGAGAGGTGAACGTGTAGATGAGTGATGATTCAATCCTTCAGCTTCATCGTGAGCTGCATGTGCGGGCGAGTCTTCAGGTGAGAATGTAGGCGAGCATTCAGGCGAGTCCATTGATGCACGTCGATCCAGTTCCATGGCCTCCTCTCCACGTGACTCCATCGACCGACCCCCACAATGCACCATTGCTGCCGCTTGCTCCGGGGAATTGTGGGAGCCCAGCGAGGGTGGCTGCCCCCCCACGGAAGTCACCGCCATCCTGGCTCGACTGACCAATCAGGAGCCGCCTTGGGAAACCCCGTCAGCCAATGGAAGGGCTGGCATGGGAGAAAGGTTGCCGTGGCGATGGTGGTGGGTAGCTGAGTCTGTGGCGGGAGGGAGATGGGAAGGTGAGCAGCTTGGTGAGTAAATGGGTGGGAGGTGTAGGGGAGGGTTGGCGAGTGGGTGAGCAGCGAGGTGAGTAAATGGGTGGGAGGTGTAGGGGAGGGTGGGCGAGCGGGTGGGTTGGTGAGTGCGGGGGTGAGTGAGGAGGTGGGTGGGTGGGTTGGTGAGTGGGTGAGTGAGTGAGTAGTTGGGTGAGTGAGTGAGCAGTTGGGTGAGTAAATGGGTGGGAGGTGTAGGGGAGGGTGGGCGAGTGGGTGGGTTGGTGAGTGCGGGGGTGAGTGAGGAGGTGGGTGGGTTGGTGAGTGGGTGGGTGAGTGAGTAGTTGGGTGAGTTGAGTGAGCAGTTTGGTGAGTAAATGGGTGGGAGGTGTAGGGGAGGGTGGGCGAGTGGGTGGGTTGGTGAGTGGGTGGGTGAGCAGCTTGGTGAGTAAATGGGTGGGAGGTGTAGGGGAGGGTGGGCGAGTGGGTGGGTTGGTGAGTGGGTGAGTGAGTGTGAGCAGTTTGGTGAGTAAATGGGTGGGAGGTGTAGGGGAGGGTGGGCAAGTGGGTGGGTTAGTGAGTGGGTGAGTGAGTGTGAGCAGTTTGGTGAGTAAATGGGTGGGAGGTGTAGGGGAGGGTGGGCGAGTGGGTGGGTTGGTGAGTGGGTGAGTGAGTGTGAGCAGTTTGGTGAGTAAATGGGTGGGAGGTGTAGGGGAGGGTGGGCGAGTGGGTGGGTTGGTGAGTGGGTGAGTGAGTGTGAGCAGTTTGGTGAGTAAATGGGTGGGAGGTGTAGGGGAGGGTGGGCGAGTGGGTGGGTTGGTGAGTGGGTGAGCAGTTTGGTGAGTAAATGGGTGGGAGGTGTAGGGGAGGGTGGGCGAGTGGGTGGGTTGGTGAGTGGGTGAGTGAGTGTGAGCAGTTTGGTGAGTAAATGGGTGGGAGGTGTAGGGGAGGGTGGGCGAGTGGGTGGGTTGGTGAGTGGGTGAGTGAGTGTGAGCAGTTTGGTGAGTAAATGGGTGGGAGGTGTAGGGGAGGGTGGGCGAGTGGGTGGGTTGGTGAGTGGGTGAGTGAGTGTGAGCAGTTGGGTGAGTAAATGGGTGGGAGGTGTAGGGGAGGGTGGGCGAGTGGGTGGGTTAGTGAGTGGGTGAGTGAGTGTGAGCAGTTTGGTGAGTAAATGGGTGGGAGGTGTAGGGGAGGGTGGGCGAGTGGGTGGGTTGGTGAGTGGGTGAGTGAGTGTGAGCAGTTTGGTGAGTAAATGGGTGGGAGGTGTAGGGGAGGGTGGGCGAGTGGGTGGGTTGGTGAGTGGGTGAGTGAGTGTGAGCAGTTTGGTGAGTAAATGGGTGGGAGGTGTAGGGGAGGGTGGGCGAGTGGGTGGGTTGGTGAGTGGGTGAGTGAGTGTGAGCAGTTTGGTGAGTAAATGGGTGGGAGGTGTAGGGGAGGGTGGGCGAGTGGGTGGGTTGGTGAGTGGGTGAGCAGTTTGGTGAGTAAATGGGTGGGAGGTGTAGGGGAGGGTGGGCGAGTGGGTGGGTTGGTGAGTGGGTGAGTGAGTGTGAGCAGTTTGGTGAGTAAATGGGTGGGAGGTGTAGGGGAGGGTGGGCGAGTGGGTGGGTTGGTGAGTGGGTGAGTGGGTGAGCAGTTTGGTGAGTAAATGGGTGGGAGGTGTAGGGGAGGGTGGGCGAGTGGGTGGGTTGGTGAGTGGGTGAGTGAGTGTGAGCAGTTTGGTGAGTAAATGGGTGGGAGGTGTAGGGGAGGGTGGGCGAGTGGGTGGGTTGGTGAGTGGGTGAGTGAGTGTGAGCAGTTTGGTGAGTAAATGGGTGGGAGGTGTAGGGGAGGGTGGGCGAGCGGGTGGGTTGGTGAGTGCGGGGGTGAGTGAGGAGGTGGGTGGGTTGGTGAGTGGGTGAGTGAGTGAGTAGTTGGGTGAGTGAGTGAGCAGTTGGGTGAGTAAATGGGTGGGAGGTGTAGGGGAGGGTGGGCGAGCGGGTGGGTTGGTGAGTGCGGGGGTGAGTGAGGAGGTGGGTGGGTTGGTGAGTGGGTGAGTGAGTGAGTAGTTGGGTGAGTGAGTGAGCAGTTGGGTGAGTAAATGGGTGGGAGGTGTAGGGGAGGGTGGGCGAGTGGGTGGGTTGGTGAGTGCGGGGGTGAGTGAGGAGGTGGGTGGGTTGGTGAGTGGGTGGGTGAGTGAGTAGTTGGGTGAGTTGAGTGAGCAGTTTGGTGAGTAAATGGGTGGGAGGTGTAGGGGAGGGTGGGCGAGTGGGTGGGTTGGTGAGTGAGTGGGTGAGCAGTTTGGTGAGTAAATTGGTGGGAGGTGTAGGGGAGGGTGGGCGAGTGGGTGGGTTGGTGAGTGGGTGAGTGAGTGTGAGCAGTTTGGTGAGTAAATGGGTGGGAGGTGTAGGGGAGGGTGGGCGAGTGGGTGGGTTAGTGAGTGGGTGGGTGCGTGAGTGAGCAGTTTGGTGAGTAAATGGGTGGGAGGTGTAGGGGAGGGTGGGCGAGTAGGTGGGTGGGCGAGTGGGTGGGTTGGTGAGTGCGAGCGTTTGACCGAAAGAACCAAGAATATGAATCCCTGCAGTCACGAAAGCTTTAAATCCAAATGTATTTATACTGCACGAGAAATCCGATGAGCGTAGAGGGCACGGTTTCGAAACGTTAAAACAACAACGAACGCAACACACAAACACGATGTGAGTGCAAAGTATAGGAAGGTTAAACAATTCACTTAAACATAAAAAGTAAACTATATGTTGTTATTTTACCAAGTAAATAAATCCCACTGAGGTATTAACCCACAAACCTCGTGTTCCACAGTGCACACTTGCCCCTACAGTCTGTTACAGGCTACACGGGGGAACTTTGTTTTGTTGTATATCTGTGGGGGTGGGTGGACAGCGCCACGCCCGGCCGCCTTTGTCTTCCCACCCCCCTCATATTAAACTACGCACCAAGTACTAATTTGAGGCTGAGCCGACCTAGGAGATGCACAGGACCGGTTCTGATAATCGTCACCGGGTGTTGGCGGTGAGCGGTAGTGTAGCTAACCGTTCCCCACACACAGATGTACACACATTCATACATAGTCATATACACAGATGGTCATTCATACACACAGATGGTTATTCGTATGCACACAGATGTACACATTGACTCGCCTCACCTACCTCGCGTTTTTTCCTCTTATTCTTCTTCTTCCAGGCGTTGGAAGAAAAAAACGACGCATTCGCTCGATCTAGAGTGCCGCCTTTACGCTTTGAGTTAAAGTTTTTTGTTTAAATATATCAATATTTTAAAACTATTAAAGTTTCTAATTTACCTCAGACTCCTTCGCGGCTTTCAATCACCGCCAACCGTTTGCGGGGGGGAGGGGAGCCGGCTGTTGGTACCGGTCACGTGACGCCAACGCCGCGTCGCGATTGGCCCGATTTGGATTTCCCGCCAAAACGACCGGAGCCAACCAGAGCTCGCGCGGGGAGTCCGGCGGGAAGGGACCCGGATGCTCATCTGCATTGGGAAATTTGAAGTCTTATTGGTGGGGTGGGAGGGAGTGGGGGGGGCGACGACTGCTTATGTGAAGTGGGAAATTAAACGTCTATAGTATTGATTGATTATAATCAATTAGCAGGCGCTAATAGCAAACCTGTCAACCACTGATCAGTGCCCGAGCTTGTTACAAACCAATTCAGACCTTATTGGTCACCCCCGTGCCCCTACACTACTATACACTACACTATACACTACTTTACACTACACTATTCACTACACTACTATACACTACACTATACACTACTATACACTACACTACTATACACTACACTACTATACACTACACTACTATACACTACACACTACACTATACACTACACTATACACTACACTACTATACACTTTACTATACACTACACTATACACTACACTATACACTACACTAATATACACTACACTATACACTACACTATACACTACACACTACACTACTATACACTACACTATACACTACACTATACACTACACTAATATACTACATTATACACTACACTACTATACACTACACTATACACTACACTACTATACACTACTATACACTACACTACTATACAATACACTATACACCACACTATACACTACACTACTATACACTACACTATATACTACACTATACACTACACTATACACTACACTATACACTATACTACTATAAGCTACACTATACACTACACTACACTATACACTACACTACTATACACTACACTACTATACACTACACTACTATACACTACTATACACTACACTATACACTACACTATACACTACACTATACACTACACTATACACTACTATACACTACACTACTATACACTACACTACTATACACTACACTATACACTACACTACTATACTATACACTACACTATACACTACACTATACACTACACTACTACACACTACTATACACTACACTATACACTACACTACTATACACTACACTACTATACACTACACTATACACTACACTACTATACACTACACTATACACTACACTACACACTACACTACTATACACTACACTATACACTACACTACTATACACTACACTATACACTACACTACTATACTATACACTACACTATACACTACACTACACACTACACTACTATACACTACACTATACACTACCACATACCTGTCAGACCTTATTGATCACCAGACCGCTGCGACAATTTTTCGCAAGCGACCTGGCGAATGGACAATAGCTCTCGCAAGCGGCTGGTTCATCCTCATCATCACCGTGGCCACCATCGCGTGGAAATGTCGAGCGGGAGCCAAGACTCTGAAACGCCGCGTGTGATGTCGATTCTAAACGTGGAGGGGGGAAAAATTAACCCGTAAAAACAAAGTTTTTCACTATAAATCCTTTATATGCGTGGCGGCTAGAGTCCTCTCGTCCTCTGGCTTGAGATGGCTGCCACCTATGGGTCAGATGATTGCCTGCCACCATTAAGCAATTGGTAATTAAATACAATTTATTTTTTTCCTAAAAAGTGTAAAATTTTGGAACATTTTTTTTCACGAAAATGCATTGTCACGCACAACGAGTCTGTGTGCAAAATGTCAGCTGGATTGGAGCACGGGAAGTGGGTTAAAAAACGACCGAAAGATTTGCACGGTCGTAAGCGCGCAAGCAAGCAAGTGAACTTAATATAAAGGATTTAAAAAGCGGAAAACCCGGAGAGATAAATCCACGCGACCACGGGGAGAGACACAGAAAGAGAGATGTACAAGCTCCGAATATACAGCAGGCGTCAAAGTCGGGATGGAACTCACGACCTCCTGTAGACCAGGCGAGGTAGTTAACATCTCCTAGCCACCGTGATGATGATGAGAGAGAGAGACGCAAACTCCAAATCGACAGCAGCAGGCGTCAGGGTCGGTATCGAACCCACGACCTCCTGTAGACCAGGCGAGGTAGGCAACATCTCCTAGCCACGGTGATGATGATGAGAGAGAGAGACGCAAACTCCAAATCGACAGCAGCAGGCGTCAGGGTCGGTATCGAACCCACGACCTCCTGTAGACCAGGCGAGGTAGGCAACATCTCCTAGCCACCGTGATGATGATGGTAGCCACCGTGATGATGATGCTGATGAGAGAGAGACGCAGACTCCAAATATACAATCTTAATTTTAGAACTTTCGTGACTGCAGGAATTATTATTTGGTTCTTTCGGTTAAGTCACGTCTAAAGATAAAATAATAAATTAAATTACAGCATACGACGTTTCGATTGCAACACAAGCAATCATCATCAGGTATAATGAAATAGCGACATAAAATCTAACCAGAAAACTATAGACAGACATATTAGCAGACAGAAATCACCAAGATACATAGAGAGAGCAACACAGGTAACAGAGAGGGGTGATCGTCTCTGTGGGGTGGCCTTAAATAGACAGAGGGGGGCGGAGGCAGCGAGAGGGAGGGGGGTTAGAGAAAAAATTAGCATATCAATGATGGTGCTGCGAATGCGATGGCACGGCAAGCAAGCCTGAAAATCAGGAGAAGGGCACACTAAAATTAAATAACCTAGTAAAATATCGAAATGTAATGTAATACAACACAGAGGGTCGGTCAACACACAATTAACGCATAGCCTGGTTGCTTACGTATTTCAAAGATTGCTAAGTTAGAATTTAAGTGTGAACATTCCAAAGGGAGGACACAGGCAGAGAAAACAAGTAGCCAGAGAGAGAGAAAAAAAGATAAGCTTAAAACTTCCCCGTAGAAGTGGTTCAATCTTAATCAAATATACAGCTGCAAGCGTCAGGGTCGGGATCGTACCCACGACCTCCTGTAGACCAGGCGAGGGAGTTAACATCTCATAGCCACTGTGATGATGAGGGAGACGCAGACTCCAAATCTACAGCAGCAGGCGTCAAGGTCGAGATCGAACCCACGACCTCCTGTATACCATGCGATGTAGTTAACATCTCCTAGCCACCGTGACGATAATGATGATGATGATGAGAGAGAGACGCAGACTCCAAATCTACAGCAGGCGTCAGGGTCGGGATGGAACCCACGACCTCCTGTAGACCAGGCGATGTAGTCAACATCTCCTAGCCACCCTGATGATGATGATGATGAGAGAGACGCAGACTCCAAATCTACAGCAGGCGTCAGGGTCGGGATGGAACCCACGACCTCCTATATACCAGGCGAGGTAGTCAACATCTCCTAGCCACCCTGATGATGATGATGATGAGAGAGACGCAGACTCCAAATCTACAACAGTAGGCGTCAGGGTCGTGAACGAACCCATGACCTCCTGTGTACCAGGCGAGGGAGTTAACATCTCCTAGCCACCGTGATGATGAGAGAGACGCAGACTCCAAATCTACAGCAGGCGTCAGGGTCGGGATCGAACCCACGAACTCCGGTAGACCAGGCGAGGTAGTTAACATCTCATAGCCACCGTGATGATGAGAGAGACGCAGACTCCAAGTACACAGCAGCAGCAGGCGTCAGGGTCGGGATGGAGCCCACGACCTCCTGTACACCAGGCGAGGTAGTTAACATCTCCTAGCCACCGTGATTATGATGATGATGAGAGAGAGACGCAAACTCCAAATCTACAGCAGCAGGCGTCAGAGTCGGGATCGAACCCATGACCTCCTGTATACCAGGCGAGGGAGTTAACATCTCCTAGCCACCGCGATGATGGTGAGAAAGAGAGACGCAGACTCCAAATCTACAGCAGGCGTCAGGGTCGGAATCGAACCCACGACCTCCTGTATACCAGGCGAGGGAGTTAACATCTCTTAGCCACCGTGATGATGAGAGAGACGCAAACTCCAAATATACAGGAGCAGGCGTCAGGGTCGGGATGCAACCCACGACCTCCTGCATACCAGGCGAGGTAATTAACATCTCCTAGCCACCGTGATGATGATGATGAGAGAGACGCAGACTCCAAATCTACAGCAGGCGTCAGGGTCGGGATCGTACCCACGACCTCCTGTAGACCAGGCGAGGTAGTTAACATCTCTTAGCCACCGTGATGATGATGAGAGAGAGAGAGAGACGCAAATTCCAAATATACAACAGCAGGCGTCCAGGTTGGGATCGAACCCACGACCTCCTGTAGACCAGGCGAGGTAGTTAACATCTCTTAGCCACCGTGATGATGAGAGAGAGAGAGAGACGCAAATTCCAAATATACAACAGCAGGCGTCCAGGTCGGGATCGAACCCACGACCTCCTGTCGACCCCCGTGGCCGCGTGGATTTCTCTCCGGTTTTCCCTTCCACATATAGAAGTTTGCACTTGAGAATATTTGACTCCTGCTACGCATGTCCACGTGATGAGCCCCTTCACTGTGGCCACGTCGCTTCTGGAAACGAGTGATGGAGCGCATTGGGCATTACCTCGCAGAGAGAGAGACACCACACAGAGACACACAGAGAGAGACACACAGACAGACACACAGAGAGAGACACACAGAGACACACAGAGATTCACACAGACAGACACAGAGAGAGAGACAAACAGAGATACCCACAGAGAGAGACACACATACAGACACAGAGAGAGACACACAGCGAGAGACACAGAGAGAGACACACAGAGACACACAGAGATTCACACAGACAGACACAGAGAGAGAGAGACAAACAGAGATACCCACAGAGAGAGACACACACAGAGACACACAGAGAGAGACACACAGACAGACACACAGAGAGACACACACAGAGACACACAGAGAGAGACACACAGACAGACACACAGAGAGAGACACACAGAGACACACAGAGATTCACACAGACAGACACAGAGAGAGAGAGACAAACAGAGATACCCACAGAGAGAGACACACAGACAGACACAGAGAGAGACACACACAGAGACACACAGCGAGAGACACAGAGAGAGACACACAGAGACACACAGAGATTCACACAGACAGACAGAGAGAGAGAGACAAACAGAGAGACACACAAAGAGATACCCACAGAGAGAGAGACACACAGACAGACACAGAGAGACAAACAGAGAGACACACAGAGAGAGAGAGACACACAGGCAGAGAGAGACAACAGAGACACACAGAGAGAGACAACACAGAGACACGCAGAGAGAGACACAGAGACACACACAGAGAGACACACACAGATACACACAGGCAGAGAGAGACACAGAGAGAGACACACAGAGAGATACAACACAGAGACACAGAGAGAGAGACACAGAGACACACACAGAGAGACACACACAGAGACACACAGGCAGAGAGAGACACAGAGAGAGATACACAGAGAGATACAACACAGAGACACAGAGAGAGACACAGAGACACACACAGAGAGACACACACAGAGACACACAGGCAGAGAGAGACACAGAGAGAGATACACAGAGAGATACAACACAGAGACACACAGAGAGAGAGACACACACAGAGAGACACACACAGAGACACACAGAGAGATACAACACAGAGACACACAGAGAGAGACACAGGGACACACACAGAGAGACACACACAGAGACACACAGGCAGAGAGAGACACAGAGAGAGACACACAGAGAGATACAACACACATACACACAGAGAGAGAGACACAGAGACACACACAGAGAGACACACAGAGACACAGAGGCAGAGAGAGTCACACAGAGACACACAGAGAGAGACACACAGAGAGAGACAACCACTCACCAACCCGCTAAACCACTCACTCACCAACCCCTCATCCACTCACTCACCAACCCACTCACCACCCACTCAACCACTCACCACCCAGCTCAAATACTCACCAACCCACTAACTCACCACCCACTCACCAACCCCCTCACCACCCAGCTCAAATACTCACCAATCCACTAACTCACCACCCACTCACCAACCCCCTCACCACCCAGCTCAAATACTCACCAACCCACTAACTCACCACCCACTCACCAACCCCCTCACCACCCAGCTCAAATACTCACCAACCCACTAACTCACCACCCACTCACCAACGCCCTGACCACCCAGCTCAAATACTCACCAATCCACTAACTCACCATCCTCTCAACCACTCACCAAAACACTCACCCACTTAGCAACCCACTCACCACCCTCTCAACCACTCACCAAAACACTCACCCACACCAACCCACTCACCACCCTCTCAACCACTCACCAAAACACTCACCCACTTAGCAACCCACTCACCACCCTCTCAACCACTCACCAAAACACTCACCCACTTAGCAACCCACTCACCACCCTCTCAACCACTCACCAAAACACTCACCCACTTAGCAACCCACTCACCACCCTCTCAACCACTCACCAAAACACTCACCCACTTAGCAACCCACTCACCACCATCTCAACCACTCACCAAAACACTCACCCACTTAGCAACCCACTCACCACCCTCTCAACCACTCACCAAAACACTCACCCACTTAGCAACCCACTCACCACCCTCTCAACCACTCACCAAAACACTCACCCACTTAGCAACCCACTCACCACCCTCTCAACCACTCACCAAAACACTCACCCACTTAGCAACCCACTCACCACCCTCTCAACCACTCACCAAAACACTCACCTACTTAGCAACCCACTCACCACCCTCTCAACCACTCACCAAAACACTCACCCACTTAGCAACCCACTCACCACCCTCTCAACCACTCACCAAAACACTCACCCACTTAGCAACCCACTCACCACCCTCTCAACCACTCACCAAAACACTCACCCACTTAGCAACCCACTCACCACCCTCTCAACCACTCACCAAAACACTCACCCACTTAGCAACCCACTCACCACCCTCTCAACCACTCACCAAAACACTCACCCACTTAGCAACCCACTCACCACCCTCTCAACCACTCACCAAAACACTCACCCACTTAGCAACCCACTCACCACCCTCTCAACCACTCACCAAAACACTCACCCACTTAGCAACCCACTCACCACCCTCTCAACCACTCACCAAAACACTCACCCACTTAGCAACCCACTCACCACCCTCTCAACCACTCACCAAAACACTCACCCACTTAGCAACCCACTCACCACCCTCTCAACCACTCACCAAAACACTCACCCACTTAGCAACCCACTCACCACCATCTCAACCACTCACCAAAACACTCACCCACTTAGCAACCCACTCACCACCCTCTCAACCACTCACCAAAACACTCACCCACTTAGCAACCCACTCACCACCCTCTCAACCACTCACCAAAACACTCACCCACTTAGCAACCCACTCACCACCCTCTCAACCACTCACCAAAACACTCACCCACTTAGCAACCCACTCACCACCCTCTCAACCACTCACCAAAACACTCACCCACTTAGCAACCCACTCACCACCCTCTCAACCACTCACCAAAACACTCACCCACTTAGCAACCCACTCACCACCCTCTCAACCACTCACCAAAACACTCACCCACTTAGCAACCCACTCACCACCCTCTCAACCACTCACCAAAACACTCACCCACTTAGCAACCCACTCACCACCCTCTCAACCACTCACCAAAACACTCACCCACTTAGCAACCCACTCACCACCATCTCAACCACTCACCAAAACACTCACCCACTTAGCAACCCACTCACCACCCTCTCAACCACTCACCAAAACACTCACCCACTTAGCAACCCACTCACCACCCTCTCAACCACTCACCAAAACACTCACCCACTTAGCAACCCACTCACCACCCTCTCAACCACTCACCAAAACACTCACCCACTTAGCAACCCACTCACCACCCTCTCAACCACTCACCAAAACACTCACCCACTTAGCAACCCACTCACCACCATCTCAACCACTCACCAAAACACTCACCCACTTAGCAACCCACTCACCACCCTCTCAACCACTCACCAAAACACTCACCCACACCAACCCACTCAACCGAGCCACTCACGTTATCACAACACTCACCAACCCCACCAACACCCACAAGAAACTTCATCCATTCACTCACTCACCCATCCACTCACTCACCTACCAGCTCACTCACGGCATCGCGCGCTCACTCATCCACTCACCGAAAAACTCACCCCACGGGCCAACCCACCCACTCACTCACCAACCCACTCACCCACCCACCCCCCTCCCCGCCCTGGTGAGCGTGCGGTGAGTGAGAACAGGCGAGGGGTGGGACTTGCGTCTGTACAGACTCTGCTTTATTCCATCTCCACAGGACACGGGACAGCCGGGACACACCGCGACATCCAGGACACACGGGGGGAGGGCAGCCGGGACACACCGCGACATCCAGGACACACGGGGGGAGGGCAGTCGGGACACACCGTGACATCCAGGACACACGGGGGGAGGGCAGCCGGGACACACCGCGACATCCAGGACACACGGGGGGAGGGCAGTCGGGACACACCGCGACATCCAGGACACACGGGGGGAGGGCAGTCGGGACACACCGGGGCACCAGGACACACGGGGGGAGGGCAGTCGGGACACACCGCGACATCCAGGACACACGGGGGGAGGGCAGTCGGGACACACCGCGACATCCAGGACACACGGGGGGAGGGCAGTCGGGACACACCGGGGCACCAGGACACACGGGGGGAGGGCAGTCGGGACACACCGGGGCACCAGACAGCGTGCATACAACCACTCACATACACAGTACATAATACAAAGATTCCCCGTATAGCCTTAACATACTGTTGGGGCAAGTGCTGTTAGCGAGCACCTAAACACACACACACACACTCTTACATACAAATCCACACAGACACACAGACATAGACACACACAGACATACACACACACATACACACAGACATACACACACACAGACACACACACAGACACACACACACACACAGACACACACACACACAGACATACACACACACAGACACACACACAGACACAGACACACACACAGACACACACACACACAGACACACACACAGACACACACACACACTTACATACCAAGACAAAGATGCCCCGTGTAGCCTCGACAAGGACGTTTGGGGGAAGGGGGTTGGGACAAGTGCTGTTTGCGCGCACATTTAGAGACACACCTCCCCCATCATCTCCCGAGCGGGAACACGACACACGGGGACACGGACACACACATAGACACAAACATAGACACACACATAGACACACACACAGACACACACACAGACACACATACACACACAGACACACACACACGGGGACACGCGGAAACACATAGACACAGACATACACACACAGACACATACACAGACATACAGACACAGACATACACACACACAGACACATACATACAGACATACACATACACAGACACACACACAGACACACACACAGACACACACACGGGGGGACACGGGGACACGCTCGCCAGGGAAGCATCGACTGCTACAGAGGGCAGCAGGTGGCGGGGTGGGGGCAGACGATGAGACTATGACAGACGCGGAGGGCAGCAGATGCCGTGATAAGAGGGCAGCGTGAGCCATGGTGTGAGACACAGGGCAGCAGATAATGTGATAAGGGGGCAGCGTGAACCATGGTGTGAGACACAGGGCAGCAGATAATGTGATAAGGGGGCAGCGTGAACCATGGTGTGAGACACAGGGCAGCAGATGCCGTGATAAGAGGGCAGCGTGAGCCATGGTGTGAGACACAGGGCAGCAGATAATGTGATAAGGGGGCAGCGTGAACCATGGTGTGAGACACAGGGCAGCAGATAATGTGATAAGGGGGCAGCGTGAACCATGGTGTGAGACACAGGGCAGCAGATGCCGTGATAAGAGGGCAGCGTGAGCCATGGTGTGAGACACAGGGCAGCAGATAATGTGATAAGGGGGCAGCGTGAACCACGGTGTGAGACACAGGGCAGCAGATAATGTGATAAGGGGGCAGCGTGAGCCATGGTGTGAGACACAGGGCAGCAGATGCTGTGATAAGAGGGCAGCAGATGCTGTGATAACAGGGCAGCGTGAACTATGGTGTGAGACACAGGGCAGCAGTGGGGGGTCGACATAGGGCAGCAGATGCTGTGATAAGGGGGCAGCATGAGCCATGGTGTGAGACACAGGGCAGCCGACGTTACACAGAGGGCAGCGGGGAGCCTGCGACATTAAAGAAAAGGGCAGGGGGGGGGGGAGGAGGGTGAACGGAGCAGACGTGAGACAAAAGGGCAGTCTATGCTCACTAATAGCACGCAGCACATCAAACGAACCAAGCGCCCGGTTTTCCATACTCCCTTTGCTCTGGATTCAAACCTGTCACCCCTGACCTTCGGGGACGATGGGGGGGGGGGGGGTCCCACCGGTTGGGTCGCTGGTAGTCGCCGTGACCACATCTCGGGGTGGGGAGGGGAGGGGGGTGGGGGTCACGTGGCCACGTCTGAGATACGAAATCCGGTGCCGCTGAGATCCTGGGTTCAAGCCCTGGGTCTGGGTGTCTCTCTCTCTTGTCTCTCTGGCTTATAGGGTTCAGAATTGCCGTGTCAACCAACACCGCTAATAACCTGGGTTCAAGCCCTGGGTCTGGGTGTGTGTCTGTGTCTCTGTGTCTTAGGGGCAGTGCCGGATTATCTCAGTAGCAACGGGAGCTACAAATGTAGCTACGGGCCCCGCAACTTTCAAGGGCCCCGCGCTAAATGCTTTCAAGCTATCAATTACCGGTTCAGTGATTCTGCACTGTCACTATAGTACTATACCGCCTTCGACTGGGTGTTTGAGGTTTAGCGATTTGTCGTATTATCCGGCTGTATAGCAAATAAAAAAAAAACTACGATTGCTTTACGATGCAAGTTAAAAATGTGTGTTTTAATATTTAGGTGTTTTTAAAATTTAGGGCCCCTTTATAACATTTGCTACAGGACCCGCACCAGCTTAATCCGGCACTGCTTAGGAGGTGAAGCATTTCCCTGTGAACCAGCACCACTAATAACCTGGGTTCAAGCCCTGGGTCTGGGTGTCTCTCTCTATCTTATGGGGTTCACAATATGCCGTGTCAACCAACACCGCTGAGATCCTGGGTTCAAGCCCTGGGTCTGGGTTTCTCTCTCTCTTAGGGGGTTCAGAATTGCCGTGTCAGCCAACACCACTAAGAACCTGGGTTCAAGCCCTGGGTCTGGGTGTCTCTCTCTCTCTCAGGGGGTTCACAATGGCCGTGTCAACCAACACCACTCATAACCTGGGTGCAAGCCCTGGGTCTGGGTGTCTCTCTCTCTATCTTAGAGGGTTCACAATGGCCGTGTCAACCAACACCACTAAAAACCTGGGTTTCAAGCCCTGGGTCTGGGTGTCTCTCTCTCTGGCTTATGTGGTTCACAATGGCCGTGTCAGCCAACTCCGCTCATAACCTGGGTTCGAGCCCTGGGTCTGGGTGTCTCTCTCTCTCTTAGGGGGTTCACAATGGCAGATGGGATGCTGGGTTTGAACTGGGACTCTGAACATCAAGAAACCCCGAGTATGATTCTTGAATCTCTCTCTCTCTCCGTCCCTCTCTGGAGTCGCGCGCGCAAACATTGCAGCTCTCAATCGGAGAGGCTTCTAGGACCCCAGGGCACGCGTCACGAATAATCCACCATACGTTGCCTGCTGCAGCTGCTACTGCTACAGCTGCGTTGGCTTGCAACGGTGGCCAAAAGGACAGCCAACAACAGCACCACCACCCACCCACCCACCACCCACCCACCCACCACCCGCCCACCCACCACCACCACCCACCCACCACCCACCCACCCACCACCACCACCCACCCACCACCACCACCACCACCCACCCACCACCACCACCACCCACCACCCACCACCACATCAATGAACACAGCAAATCGGCGCCGTGCAAAGTGTCCCTGGGAAAAAGGTCAATAGATTTTGTGTAAGTTGCTTTAAAAAATGGATCAGCATCATCATCATCATCGTCGTCACTTATTACACGTGACAGAACAATCCCATCATGCACACGCGCGAAAGGGGTGGGAGGGTGTGAAGAGCTTCATAGCTCATCGGATTCCTCTATCCAGCAGTATAAATAGAAGATGCATACTCTTAGTTCTTTCGGTAAAGTCACCATGTAGGTAAAAAATGAAATTAAAATTAATACAAAATAAAAACAATAAAATCATGACGTTTCGGAGGCAACACAAGTGTCCGTCTTCAGGTGAAAATGTCACAGCAAAAAATCTCACAGCAAAAAAATCTGTATCAAGTGATACAAAAATCTGTATCAAGTGGTCAAGATTTTTTGCTGTGACAGTTTCACCTGAAAACGGAAGCTTGTGTTGCCTCCGAAACGTCGTGATTTTATTGTTTTTTTTTTATTAATTTTAATTTCATTTTTTACCTACGTGACTTTACCGAAAGAACTAAGAGTATGAATCCTTGCAGTCACGAAAGCTTCAAATCTAGAAATAGAAGATTGTCTGATAATTATTCCCCCTGATGAATGGAATAAAGTGGGCGCCGCATTGCTGGAAAGAGGTGGGACGGTGACGTGCCCATATATGGGATAGTGGGCGTCAACTTATCTTAAAAGGGCGTGTCCATGCCCATGTATGGAGTAATGGGAGTGGCCTTGTCCAAAGAGGGCGTGTCCATACCAATATTCGTGGTACTTAGTTCTTTCGGTGAAGTCACGTAGGTAAAAAATGAAATTACATTTAATAAAAAATAAAATAATATTTTTTATTCATTTTAATTTCATTTTTAAAGTCACGTAGGTAAAAAATGAAATAAAAATTAATAAAAAATTAAAGAATTTTTTTTGAATGAAATAAAATTTAATAAAAAATAAAAGATTTTTTTAAATTAATTTTAATTTCATTTTTTACCTACGTGACTTTACCGAAAGAACTAAGAGTATGAATCCTTGCAGTCACGAAAGCTTCAAATCTAGAAATATTAGTGGTCTTGTCTAAAAGAGGGCGTGTCATTGCCCAAATATGGAATAGGCCTGACTTGGCCGATAAACAGGTGGGCGTGTCCGTATGTAAAGAGGGCGTGTCCATGCCCATATATGGGCCGCTGGGCGTGGCATTACCAGAAGAGGGCGTGTTTATTTCCCACACGCTGTTTTGCGGATCGTGAATCGAGGCAGTTCCTGCGTGTCATCGATTCCCGCACGCAGTCGATCCGGCAGCCGCCGCAGCGTTCAAAGAGCGAGCGAGCGATTCGACCCAGCGCGTTAATCGCCGCGTCGATCCACCAGCAATCGGATCGGGTAACCGTCCTTTTTGATTGGCTGTCGGCTCGTCACAGTGGCAGGGAATTTTCGTGTTACTTTTTGCAACTTTTAAAAACTTTATTCTTAAATTTTTTTTATTTTAGCGTCTTGCTACCCCCCCCCACCTCCTCCCCCAATTATAGGGTTTTTTTTTGGTACGTTACGTAATGTTGAACTTCTTTCACACCGTACCTGGTACATCCCTCCTTCTCGCACCTCCACGTGTGACAAAGCGCTTCATAGCTTATCGGATTCACCATCATCACCACCCCTCCCCCACTACCCCCCCCCCCTCCCCGCACCTCCACGTGTGACAAAGCGCTTCACAGCTTATCGGATTCACAATCATCACCACCCCTCCCTCCAGTTTAAATGACACCCCATAGTCAAGGCAAAGATCCCCCGTGTAGCCTCAACGGACTGCAGGGGCAAGTGCTGTTAGCGAGCAGCACCTATTGAAGGCCCCACCACCACCCCCACCCAACCGCAGGTCGTCATCGTCGTCTGAACGGCTGTCACGTGCCCGGCCGACGTCACAGAGGAGACGTCACGGCCCGGAAGTGACGTCACAGACCAGAGGCGACGTCACAGCCGTGCACGTGCTTGCGCGTGCAATCGTGCGTGCGTCGATACTTTTTTTCGCAGCGGTCGTAGCCAACGGCGGCTCGTCGCAGGTTCGGGGGTGAGGCTCCAACGACCAAACTAACACGGGCAGCAGTGACGACGACGATGACGAGTTTTAAGGAAATACATTTTTTCGATCGAGTCGTTTAAAAGTGCCACGCTCATTTCCTTAAAACAGTCGGTGGGGGGGGGGGGGGAGAGAGCCGCACGGCCACGTTTTTATTCATTTCCTGTGTGGGTTCGTGCGCCACGTGTTTGTCGGGAAAGGCCCTCCACCACCCAACGGAGAGCGGCCGGGTGCCAATTGTCGCGTGCGGCGCGCCGACGGCTGTGATCGTTCTCGGATCAGCTCATCTGGCTCACCCAACTCGCTCACCCACCTACTCATCCACTCGCTCACACAATCACTCATCCACTCGCTCACGCACTCACTCACACACTCAATCACCTACTCGCTCACACACTCGCCCACTCACTCACACAATCACAAACTCACCCCCTCATCTCCCCACACACTCGCTCACTCGTCCACTCGTACACACAATCACTCGCCCACTCGCACACACAATCACTCACCGACTCGCTCACGCACTCGCCCACACACTCACACAATCACTAACCTACCCACTCATCTACTCACAAACCCGCTCACTCATTCCCTCACACACTCGCTCATCTACTCAAGACACGAGCTCACTCTCTCGCGCATTCGCCCGCTCACTCGCACACTCGCCCACTCACTCGCACAATCACTAACTCACCCATTCATCCACTCACACACTCACTCGTCCACTCACTCATTCACTCAGCCAAACATTCAACCCACCCATTCTCTCACCACCCAATCGCTCGCCCAGTGAGTCAAGAGAGCAACCCTCACAGCCAGGTTCAGCGGCAGACCAGGCGCACTTCGCTTGAAACAAGGCCCATCGCTCCACCGCGGTAGCTATGAGATGTTAACTCCCTCGCCTGATACACAGGAGGTCGTGGGTTCGATCCCGACGCCTCTAAGAATTGGAGTTTGCGGTGCCTCGGTCCCCGTAGTCGCTTGGATTTTTCTCCGGGTCCTCCGGTTCTTACCTCCACACATTGAAAATCAACATCAGCACGAGTTTAGAGCATTTGGCGATGGCCTTACATTTCCATATGATCATGATGATGATGCTAAGCCACACCGTTGAGCTATCATTTGTGATGGATAGCTTAGTGGGTTTTATCAGTTGCTAAAATAAGAAGTATCGGTAATAGCGGGGAATCGCCAGGACACGGGGGTCTAGTAAAAGTGAGCGCCAACATCCAGTAAGAAAGTCAGAGTCAGCTGACCCGGGGTGAAACGCTTGAAATGGAATCGGTGCTAATCCTGGCTGCGAGAATCACCCTCCTCCACCACTACCACCTCCACCACCACCACCACCTCCACCACCACCACCACCTCCACCACCACCACCACCACCACCTCCGCCATCCCCTCCACCACCTCCTCCACCACCACCTCCTCCACCACCACCACCTCCATCACCTCCATCACCTCCACCACCACCTCCTCCATTACCTCCATCACCTCCACCACCACCTCCTCCACCACCTCCTCCACCTCCTCCTCCATCTCCTCCACCACCACCTCCTCCATCACCTCCACCACCATCTCCTCCACCACCACCACCACCACCTCCTCCACGGTGAGAGCGAGTCCATGCGACGAACTGCACAGCGCCAGCGTTTACCGCGCAGTTCGCTCCGTTCGGCCTCGTCGTACGTTACACACGTCCGTCCGTCCGTCCGTCCGTGCGTGGAACCTCTCTCGCGGCGTACGTAGCCGACGGCGCGGGGAGGGACAAGCGACGGGCGACAGAGGGCCCCCCCCCCCGCCACACCACCGGTGACTCCACCGCCAACTCTCTCCGTTACGTCGAGGGCACTTTACACCCCCCCACCCCATCCCCAGACTGACATTTGCCAACCCACCTCGCCCCACAGCTACCGAGCCTTCGCGCGAGGGAGTCACGCACGCCATACTAAAGGTTCGGGCGGACAGGTTTGAATCCAGGTAACAAGGTGGACGGTAGCCATCACCGCCACCACCATCATAATCATCATCACCATCATCATCATCCCATGGAAACCCAACACAGCAGCGTAGATTCCCTGTCCCTTAATAATATTTTTTTTTTCCACTGACTCAGAGACACCGTTAATTCATGAACGTTTTTTTTGCATCTAGGGAATCTATTATGTATGTTCTAGCTAACCTTGGTAAAAAGCTATTTTATTTTTTTTAAGTTTTTTGTGGGTTTTTTTTCCGTTGACTTCTCTCTCGCGCGCGCTCGCTCGCTCTCTCTCTCTCACGCTCTCTCTCTCTCTCGGTTCGTTAAATTTTCTTTGTTGTTGTCGTTGTCGTTTAAATCTTAAGAGCATTTATCGTCTTTATATATTTATGTATAATATGTATAACGCCTACATCTAATACAGAGGAAATATCTGACTTATGTACAAATGTCTACAGGAAAACGCGGCCGTTTGACGCGGCATCTCAGTTTAAATTTTGTTTCCCTCCCACCCGGTCCCGGGCCCCCACCCCCCGTCCCCTTGAGGGGGGCCCTCCCCCCTCCCCATCAGTCGTGCATCTGGATCCACGACCCCCTCCCCACACCCCCCCCACCTCCGCCCGGCCACTCGTCGCATTTTTTTTTTGGCAATTCGCACGACGACAACAAAATGGCGTCCGCGGCAAGTGGCGGCAGGAAGTGACGTCGACGGCACCTCCGTGGCGGCAGGAAGTGAAGTCACAAGGAGGGGGGGGGCGGGGCACGGGGCGGGGGGGGGGGCGGTGGGCAGAGAAGGGGGAGAGTAGTGGGCGAGGTTTTACGCCGTTTGGGCGGGAAGCGACGTCGTCGTCCAGACAGGAAGTGACGTCGTCCAGACAGGAAGTGATGTCGCGGGGTGGGGGAGCCGGGGGGGGGGGGGGTGCGGAATTCCCGAGCGGAGCGGATTCTCCGTCCTTTTTGGCGGCGTGACAGCCGCAGGAAGTGACATCACGGCGGCCGGTGCCGCTTCACAGGAAGTGACGTCGCGGCCGCTGCTCCCCGCCCCGCACTTCCTGCACAGGAAGTGACATCCGAGCCACCCTAACGCCACCGCCCCCCACCCCCCACCCCGTTCCTTTCCTGCACAGGAAGTGACGTCACGACCGCCACCCCTCCTGCACAGGAAGTGACGTCAGAGCGGCTCGACGTCCTCAGGGGAGGGGCCGCGGCGGTGCGGCGGAGCGGCGGGGGGCCCCGGGCCGTGCGTGGGGGCCCCCCCCGTCCGCGGCGGGCGCCCCCCCGGGGCCCGGGGCGTGGCCCAGCGCCGCCACCGTCACCACGGCGTGAAGCAGCGCCAGCACCAGGGCGCAGAGACGCAGGCGGCTGGAGCAGCAGGGGCGGCACGCGCGCGACGATGGCGGCGGCGGCGACGATGACGACGACGAGGAGGAGGAGGTGGGGGAGGATGACGATGAGGGGACCTCCTCCTCCGACGCCGCTGCTGCCCCCGTCACCGCTTGCTGCTCCTGCTGCCCCTGCTGCTGCCTCTGGGTGGGCAGCGCGGGGACGGAGTCCGGCCACCAGTCGCAGCAGAGGGGCTCGTGGGTCGGATTGGGGCTGCCCCGCCCGGGGAAATCTTGGAGGGGGAAGTGGGGGGGGAGGTGTAGCGGAGTGAACTTGTGTGTGTGTGTGCTAGCACTCGCTCACGCTCGCTAACACTCACTGACACTCACTCACACTCACTGACACTCACTGACACTCACTGACATCGACACTCACCGACACTCACTGACACTCACTGACACTCACACTCGCCGACACTCACACTCGCTCACTCACTGACTCACACTCACTCGCTCACACTCACTGACACTCACCGACACTCACACTCGCTCACTCACTCACTCACTCACACTCACTCGCTCACACTCACACTCACTGACACTCACACTCGCCGACACTCACACTCGTCGACACTCACACTCGCCGACACTCACTCACTCACACTCACTCGCTCACACTGACACTCACTGACACTCACACTCACTGACACTCGCTCACACTCACTGACACTCACACTCGCCCACCCTCGCCCCGCCCAGTGTCCAGGCGCCCGCTCACCGGGACACAGGAACCCCGGCAGGCCGCCGTGCAGGTGGTCGTCGCTGTCCGGCAAGATGAAGGGGCAGGCGCCCAGCACCGCCAGGCAGTGCAGGCGGCACGGCCGCGGAGACACGCAGCCGCTCTGAGCCACCGCCAGCAGCTCCGCGCACAGCCAGCGGCGGTACTCGCTCTGCACCACCACCACCACCACCAGCACCACCGCCAGCACCACCGCCAACACCACCACAACCACCACCAACACCACCGCCGAGGGGGAGGGAGGAGAGGGAGGAGAGGGAGGAGAGGGAGGAGAGGGAGGAGAAGGAGGAGAGGGAGGGAGGAGAGGGAGGAGAGGGAGGAGAAGGAGGGAGGAGAGGGAGGAGAGGGAGGAGAGGGAGGGAGGAGAGGGAGGAGAGGGAGGGAGGAGAGGGAGGAGAAGGAGGGAGGAGAGGGAGGAGAGGGAGGGAGGAGAGGGAGGAGAGGGAGGGAGGAGAGGGAGGGAGGAGAGGGAGGAGAGGGAGGAGAGGGAGGGAGGAGAGGGAGGAGAGGGAGGGAGGAGAGGGAGGGAGGAGAGGGAGGAGAGGGAGGAGAGGGAGGGAGGAGAGGGAGGAAAGGGAGGAGAGGGAGGGAGGAGAGGGAGGAGAAGGAGGAGAAGGAGGAGAGGGAGGGAGGAGAGGGAGGAGAGGGAGGAGAAGGAGGGAGGAGAGAGAGGAGAGGGAGGAGAGGGAGGGAGGAGAGGGAGGAGAGGGAGGGAGGAGAGGGAGGAGAGGGAGGGAGGAGAGGGAGGAGAGGGAGGAGAGGGAGGGAGGAGAGGAAGAAGGAGGGAGGAGAGGGAGGAGAGGGAGGGAGGAGAGGGAGGAGAGGAGAGGGAGGAGAGGGAGGGAGGAGAGGGAGGGAGGAGAGGAGAGGAGAGGAGAGGAGAGGGAGGGAGGAGAGGGAGGGAGGAGAGGGAGGAGAGGGAGGGAGGAGAGGGAGGGAGGAAAGGGAGGAGAGGGAGAAGAGGGAGGAGAGGGAGGAGAGGGAGGGAGGAGAGGGAGGGAGGAGAGGGAGGAGAGGGAGGGAGGAGAGGGAGGAGAGGGAGGGAGGAGAGAGGGGAGTGCGGGTGAAAGTGTAACCCGGTGAGTGAGGGAAGGAGTGAGTGAATGAAGAAGTGAATGAATGAGTAAGTGAATGAGTGAGCCGGTGAGAGAATGAGAGGAAAAGAGGGAGGTGGTGGTGGGAGGGGAGCGGGAGAGGTTCAGCAGGGGGCAGGGCACCAGGGTTAGTCAACAATCACGGAGGGCAAGGCCGCAGCTACTGATGACTGCTCGCAGAGGTGAAACCGCACGGCTACCTTGTGCTTGAGGGGGGTGCAGGAGCACACACATGGGTGGGTGGCTGGGTGGGTGAGTGGGTGGGTGGGTGAGTGGGTGGGTGGATGGGTGAATGGGTGGGTGGGTGGCTGGGTGGGTGAGTGGGTGGGTGGATGGGTGAATGGGTGGGTAGGCGAGTGAGTGGCTGAGTGAGTGAGTGGGTGGCTGGGTGGGTGGCTGGGTGAATGGGTGGGTGGCTGGGTGGGTGGTTGGGTGAGTGGGTGGGTGAGTGGGTGGCTGGGTGGGTGGTTGGGTGAGTGGGTGGGTGGGTGAGTGGGTGAGTGGGTGGGTGGCTGGGTGGGTGAGTGGGTGGGTGGGTGGCTGGGTGGGTGGGTGGCTGGGTGAGTGGGTGGGTGGGTGAGTGGGTGGCTGGGTGGGTGGGTGGCTGGGTGGGTGAGTGGGTGGCTGGGTGGGTGAATGGGTGGGTGGGTGGCTGGGTGGGTGAATGGGTAGCTGGGTGGGTGGGTGGCTGGGTGGGTGAGTGGGTGGGTGGGTGGGTGGGTGAGTGGGTGGCTGGGTGAGTGGGTGGGTGGGTGAGTGGGTGGGTGAGTGGGTGGCTGGGTGGGTGGGTGGCTGGGTGGGTGGGTGGCTGGGTGGGTGAGTGGGTGGGTGGCTGGGTGGGTGAATGGGTGGGTGGGTGGGTGAATGGGTGGGTGGGTGGGTGGCTGGGTGGGTGAATGGGTGGCTGGGTGGGTGGTTGGGTGGGTGAGTGGGTGGCTGGGTGGGTGAATGGGTGGGTGGGTGGGTGGGTGGCTGGGTGGGTGAGTGGGTGGCTGGGTGGGTGGGTGGCTGGGTGGGTGAGTGGGTGGCTGAGTGGGTGAATGGGTGGGTGGGTGGGTGGCTGGGTGGGTGAATGGGTGGCTGGGTGGGTGGGTGGCTGGGTGGGTGAGTGGGTGGCTGGGTGGGTGGCTGGGTGGGTGAGTGGGTGGCTGGGTGGGTGAGTGGGTGGCTGGGTGGGTGAATGGGTGGGTGGGTGGGTAGCTGGGTGGGTGAATGGGTGGCTGGGTGGGTGGGTGGCTGGGTGGGTGAGTGGGTGGCTGGGTGGGTGAATGGGTGGGTGGGTGGGTGGCTGGGTGGGTGAATGGGTGGGTGGGTGGGTGGGTGGGTGGCTGGGTGGGTGAGTGGGTGGCTGGGTGGGTGGGTGGCTGGGTGGGTGAGTGGGTGGCTGGGTGGGTGAATGGGTGGGTGGGTGGGTGGGTGGCTGGGTGGGTGAGTGGGTGGCTGGGTGGGTGGGTGGCTGGGTGGGTGAGTGGGTGGCTGGGTGGGTGAATGGGTGGGTGGGTGGCTGGGTGGGTGAATGGGTGGCTGGGTGGGTGGGTGGCTGGGTGGGTGAGTGGGTGGCTGGGTGGGTGGGTGGCTGGGTGGGTGAGTGGGTGGCTGGGTGGGTGAATGGGTGGGTGGGTGGGTGGCTGGGTGGGTGAATGGGTGGCTGGGTGGGTGGGTGGCTGGGTGGGTGAGTGGGTGGCTGGGTGGGTGGGTGGCTGGGTGGGTGAGTGGGTGGCTGGGTGGGTGAATGGGTGGGTGGGTGGGTGGCTGGGTGGGTGAATGGGTGGCTGGGTGGGTGGGTGGCTGGGTGGGTGAGTGGGTGGCTGGGTGGGTGGCTGGGTGGGTGAGTGGGTGGCTGGGTGGGTGAGTGGGTGGCTGGGTGGGTGGGTGGCTGGGTGGGTGAGTGGGTGGCTGGGTGGGTGAATGGGTGGGTGGGTGGGTGGGTGGCTGGGTGGGTGAATGGGTGGCTGGGTGGGTGGGTGGCTGGGTGGGTGAGTGGGTGGCTGGGTGGGTGGGTGGCTGGGTGGGTGAGTGGGTGGCTGGGTGGGTGAATGGGTGGGTGGGTGGGTGGCTGGGTGGGTGAATGGGTGGGTGGGTGAGTGGGTGGCTGGGTGGGTGAGTGGGTGGGTGGCTGGGTGGGTGGGTGGCTGGGTGGGTGAGTGGGTGGCTGGGTGGGTGGGTAGCTGGGTGGGTGAGTGGGTGGCTGGGTGGGTGAATGGGTGGGTGGGTGGGTGGGTGGCTGGGTGGGTGGGTGAGTGGGTGGCTGGGTGGGTGAGTGGGTGGCTGGGTGGGTGGGTGGCTGGGTGGGTGAGTGGGTGGCTGGGTGGGTGAATGGGTGGGTGGGTGGGTGGGTGGCTGGGTGGGTGAATGGGTGGCTGGGTGGGTGAATGGGTGGGTGGGTGGGTGGGTGAGTGGGTGGCTGGGTGGGTGAATGGGTGGCTGGGTGGGTGGCTGGGTGGGTGAGTGGGTGGCTGGGTGGGTGAATGGGTGGGTGGGTGGCTGGGTGGGTGAATGGGTGGGTGGGTGGGTGGGTGGCTGGGTGGGTGAATGGGTGGGTGGGTGGCTGGGTGGGTGAATGGGTGGGTGGGTGGCTGGGTGGGTGAGTGGGTGGGTGGATGGGTGAATGGGTGGGTAGGCGAGTGAGTGGCTGAGTGAGTGGGTGGCTGGGTGGGTGGCTGGGTGAATGGGTGGGTGGCTGGGTGGGTGGTTGGGTGAGTGGGTGGGTGGCTGGGTGAGTGGGTGGGTGGATGGGTGAATGGGTGGGTAGGCGAGTGAGTGGCTGAGTGAGTGGGTGGCTGGGTGGGTGGCTGGGTGAATGGGTGGGTGGCTGGGTGGGTGGTTGGGTGAGTGGGTGGGTGGGTGGGTGGCTGGGTGGGTGGTTGGGTGAGTGGGTGGGTGGCTGGGTGAGTGGGTGGGTGGGTGGGTGAGTGGGTGGGTGGGTGGGTGAGTGGGTGGGTGGGTGGGTGGGTGGCTGGTTGGGTGGGTGGGTGGCTGGGTGGGTGGTGCTGGGTGGGTGGGTGGGGTGGGTGAGTGGGTGGGTGGGGAGTGGGTGGGTGAGTGGGTGGTGGGTGGCTGGTGGGTGGCTGGGTAGGTGGGTGGCTGGGTGGGTGTCTGGGTGAATGGGTGGGTGGCTGGGTGGGTGGTTGGGTGAGTGGGTGGGTGGGTGGCTGGTGGGTGGTTGGGTGAGTGGGTGGGTGGGTGAGTGGGTGGGTGGGTGAGTGGGTGGCTGGCTGGGTGGGTGGTTGGGTGAGTGAGTGGGTGGCTGGGTGGATGGGTGGCTGGGTGGGTGGATGGGTGGCTGGGTGGGTGGGTGGGTGGATGGGTGGCTGGGTGGGTGGGTGGGTGGCTGGGTGGGTGGGTGCCTCGGTGGGTGGTTGGGTGGGTGAGTGGGTAGCTGGGTGGCTGGGTGGGTGAGTGAGTGGGTGCTTGGGAGGGTGAGTGGGTGGGTGGGTGGGTGAGTGGGTAGCTGGGTGGCTGGGTGGGTGAGTGAGTGGGTGCTTGGGAGGGTGAGTGGGTGGGTGGGTGGGTGAGTGGGTGAGTGGGTGGCTGGGTGGGTGAGTGGGTGGCTGGGTGGGTGAGTGGATGAGTGGGTGGCTGGGTGGGTGGGTGGGTTGATGGGTGGCTGGGTGGGTGGGTGGCTGGGTGGGTGGGTGCCTCGGTGGGTGGTTGGGTGGGTGAGTGGGTAGCTGGGTGGGTGAGTGAGTGGGTGCTTGGGAGGGTGAGTGGGTGGGTGGGTGGGTGAGTGGGTGAGTGGGTGGCTGGGTGGGTGAGTGGGTGGCTGGGTGGGTGAGTGGATGAGTGGGTGGCTGGGTGGGTGGTTGGGTGAGTGGGTGGGTGGGTGAGTGGGTGAGTGGGTGGGTGGCTGGGTGGGTGAGTGGGTGGGTGGGTGGGTGGCTGGGTGGGTGGGTGGGTGAGTGGGTGGCTGGGTGAGTGGGTGGGTGGGTGAGTGGGTGGCTGGGTGGGTGGGTGGCTGGGTGGGTGAGTGGGTGGGTGGCTGGGTGGGTGAATGGGTGGGTGGGTGGCTGGGTGGGTGAATGGGTAGCTGGGTGGGTGGGTGGCTGGGTGGGTGAGTGGGTGGGTGGGTGGGTGGGTGAGTGGGTGGCTGGGTGAGTGGGTGGGTGGGTGAGTGGGTGGGTGAGTGGGTGGCTGGGTGGGTGGGTGGCTGGGTGGGTGGGTGGCTGGGTGGGTGAGTGGGTGGGTGGCTGGGTGGGTGAATGGGTGGGTGGGTGGGTGAATGGGTGGGTGGGTGGGTGGCTGGGTGGGTGAATGGGTGGCTGGGTGGGTGGGTGGTTGGGTGGGTGAGTGGGTGGCTGGGTGGGTGAATGGGTGGGTGGGTGGGTGGGTGGCTGGGTGGGTGGCTGGGTGGGTGAGTGGGTGGCTGGGTGGGTGGGTGGCTGGGTGGGTGAGTGGGTGGCTGAGTGGGTGAATGGGTGGGTGGGTGGGTGGCTGGGTGGGTGAATGGGTGGCTGGGTGGGTGGGTGGCTGGGTGGGTGAGTGGGTGGCTGGGTGGGTGGCTGGGTGGGTGAGTGGGTGGCTGGGTGGGTGAGTGGCTGGGTGGGTGAATGGGTGGGTGGGTGGGTAGCTGGGTGGGTGAATGGGTGGCTGGGTGGGTGGGTGGCTGGGTGGGTGAGTGGGTGGCTGGGTGGGTGAATGGGTGGGTGGGTGGGTGGCTGGGTGGGTGAATGGGTGGGTGGGTGGGTGGGTGGCTGGGTGGGTGAGTGGGTGGCTGGGTGGGTGGGTGGCTGGGTGGGTGAGTGGGTGGCTGGGTGGGTGAATGGGTGGGTGGGTGGGTGGCTGGGTGGGTGAGTGGGTGGCTGGGTGGGTGGGTGGCTGGGTGGGTGAGTGGGTGGCTGGGTGGGTGAATGGGTGGGTGGGTGGCTGGGTGGGTGAATGGGTGGCTGGGTGGGTGGGTGGCTGGGTGGGTGAGTGGGTGGCTGGGTGGGTGGGTGGCTGGGTGGGTGAGTGGGTGGCTGGGTGGGTGAATGGGTGGGTGGGTGGGTGGCTGGGTGGGTGAATGGGTGGCTGGGTGGGTGGGTGGCTGGGTGGGTGAGTGGGTGGCTGGGTGGGTGGCTGGGTGAGTGGGTGGCTGGGTGGGTGAATGGGTGGGTGGGTGGGTGGCTGGGTGGGTGAATGGGTGGCTGGGTGGGTGGGTGGCTGGGTGGGTGAGTGGGTGGCTGGGTGGGTGGGTGGCTGGGTGGGTGAGTGGGTGGCTGGGTGGGTGAGTGGGTGGCTGGGTGGGTGGGTGGCTGGGTGGGTGAGTGGGTGGCTGGGTGGGTGAATGGGTGGGTGGGTGGGTGGCTGGGTGGGTGAATGGGTGGCTGGGTGGGTGGGTGGCTGGGTGGGTGAGTGGGTGGCTGGGTGGGTGGGTGGCTGGGTGGGTGAGTGGGTGGCTGGGTGGGTGAATGGGTGGGTGGGTGGCTGGGTGGGTGAATGGGTGGGTGGGTGAGTGGGTGGCTGGGTGGGTGAGTGGGTGGGTGGCTGGGTGGGTGGGTGGCTGGGTGGGTGAGTGGGTGGCTGGGTGGGTGGGTAGCTGGGTGGGTGAGTGGGTGGCTGGGTGGGTGAATGGGTGGGTGGGTGGGTGGCTGGGTGGGTGGGTGGGTGAGTGGGTGGCTGGGTGGGTGAGTGGGTGGCTGGGTGGGTGGGTGGCTGGGTGGGTGAGTGGGTGGCTGGGTGGGTGAATGGGTGGGTGGGTGGGTGGCTGGGTGAATGGGTGGCTGGGTGGGTGAATGGGTGGGTGGGTGGGTGGGTGAGTGGGTGGCTGGGTGGGTGAATGGGTGGCTGGGTGGGTGGCTGGGTGGGTGAGTGGGTGGCTGGGTGGGTGAATGGGTGGGTGGGTGGGTGGCTGGGTGGGTGAATGGGTGGGTGGGTGGGTGGCTGGGTGGGTGAATGGGTGGTTGGGTGGCTGGGTGGGTGAATGGGTGGGTGGGTGGCTGGGTGGGTGAGTGGGTGGGTGGATGGGTGAATGGGTGGGTAGGCGAGTGAGTGGCTGAGTGAGTGGGTGGCTGGGTGGGTGGCTGGGTGAATGGGTGGGTGGCTGGGTGGGTGGTTGGGTGAGTGGGTGGGTGGCTGGGTGAGTGGGTGGGTGGATGGGTGAATGGGTGGGTAGGCGAGTGAGTGGCTGAGTGAGTGGGTGGCTGGGTGGGTGGCTGGGTGAATGGGTGGGTGGCTGGGTGGGTGGTTGGGTGAGTGGGTGGGTGGGTGGCTGGGTGGGTGGTTGGGTGAGTGGGTGGGTGGCTGGGTGAGTGGGTGGGTGGGTGGGTGGGTGAGTGGGTGGGTGGGTGGGTGAGTGGGTGGGTGGGTGGGTGGGTGGCTGGTTGGGTGGGTGGGTGGCTGGGTGGGTGGGTGGCTGGGTGGGTGAGTGGGTGGGTGGGTGAGTGGGTGGGTGAGTGGGTGGGTGGCTGGGTGGCTGGGTAGGTGGGTGGCTGGGTGGGTGTCTGGGTGAATGGGTGGGTGGCTGGGTGGGTGGTTGGGTGAGTGGGTGGGTGGGTGGCTGGGTGGGTGGTTGGGTGAGTGGGTGGGTGAGTGGGTGGGTGGGTGAGTGGGTGGCTGGCTGGCTAGGTGGGTGGTTGGGTGAGTGAGTGGGTGGCTGGGTGGATGGGTGGCTGGGTGGGTGGATGGGTGGCTGGGTGGGTGGGTGGGTGGATGGGTGGCTGGGTGGGTGGGTGGGTGGCTGGGTGGGTGGGTGCCTCGGTGGGTGGTTGGGTGGGTGAGTGGGTAGCTGGGTGGCTGGGTGGGTGAGTGAGTGGGTGCTTGGGAGGGTGAGTGGGTGGGTGGGTGGGTGAGTGGGTAGCTGGGTGGCTGGGTGGGTGAGTGAGTGGGTGCTTGGGAGGGTGAGTGGGTGGGTGGGTGGGTGAGTGGGTGAGTGGGTGGCTGGGTGGGTGAGTGGGTGGCTGGGTGGGTGAGTGGATGAGTGGGTGGCTGGGTGGGTGGGTGGGTTGATGGGTGGCTGGGTGGGTGGGTGGCTGGGTGGGTGGGTGCCTCGGTGGGTGGTTGGGTGGGTGAGTGGGTAGCTGGGTGGGTGAGTGAGTGGGTGCTTGGGAGGGTGAGTGGGTGGGTGGGTGGGTGAGTGGGTGAGTGGGTGGCTGGGTGGGTGAGTGGGTGGCTGGGTGGGTGAGTGGATGAGTGGGTGGCTGGGTGGGTTGGTGGCTGGGTGGGTGACGTCACGAGAGACTCGCGTTTGGCTAATAAAACAACAAGAAAATTGAAAGTCACGACCGTGTGACTTTCCAGCAGCCAGCACGGCACGGGTGGGGGGGGGGGGTTCCACTGGGGCCGAGCCGAGCCAGAACTGAGCCACGACGATGAACACTGACGAAGCGTGGAGGACGCCTCGTCACCCACGCGTCACCCACGAGTCACCCACGCGTCACCCACGTGTCACCTACGCGTCGTCGTGCCCGCAGAGCCGAACTGGGGGCCTGTGCCAGCCCTGACCTGGCCTTGGCCCGGCCCTGACCCGGCCGTGACCTGGCCTTGACCCAGCCCTGACCTGGCCTTGACCCGGCCGTGACCTGGCCTTGACCTGGCCTTGACCCGGCCCTGACCTGGCCTTGACCCGGCCTTGACCCGGCCTTGACCTGGCCTTGACCCAGCCCTGACCCGGCCTTGACCCGGCCTTGACCCGGCCTTGACCTGGCCTTGACCCAGCCCTGACCCGGCCTTGACCCGGCCTTGACCCGGCCTTGACCTGACCCTGAGCGGGCTCTGGCACGGATCGGTCGTGCGGCGTGACGGGAACTTCAAACCGCATCGTCAATCACTCGCGCCCTCCCGCCCCCCCTCCCCCGGCTCTCGCTAACGAGGCCCGGGGCGTTAATGTGTGCGGGGTCTCCTCCGCAGACGCGTGGAACGCACCGGCGCTCATTTGCGCTCCAATTCCCGCGTCGCTCGCACCGCTCGCGCTCAGACTCGCTCGCGAAGCTCCTCACGCTCAGACTCGCTCGTCACGTCAACGCCCCCCGCCGCCCGACTCGGGGGGGGCAGGGGGGGGGGCAATTAACAAGTCTCTCTCTCGTTAGCAGATCCACAGCCGCCGGTTGGCTGGCTCGCCATAAGTTGTTGAGCTCGGGTTCTGAGACCGGGTCTAAGGGTCAAAGTGAGACTCAGGGAGACCGGGTCTCAGGGTCAGAATCTGCGGTGAGACTCAGGGAGACCGGGTCTCAGGGTCAGAGTGAGACTCAGGGAGACCGGGTCTCAGGGTCAGAGTCTGGAGTGAGACTCAGGGAAACCGGGTCTCAGGGTCAGTGTCTGGGTGAGACTCAGGGAGACCGGGTCTCAGGGTCAGAGTGAGACTCAGGGAGACCGGGTCTCAGGGTCAGAGTGAGACTCAGGGAGACCGGGTCTCAGGGTCAGAGTCTGGGTGAGACTCGGGGAGACCGGGTCTCAGGGTCAGAGTCTGTGGTGAGATGCAGGGAGACCGGGTCTCAGGGTCAGAGTCTGGAGTGAGACTCAGGGAGACCGGGTCTCAGGGTCAGAGTCTGGAGTGAGACTCAGGGAAACCGAGTCTCAGGGTCAGTGTCTGGGTGAGACTCAGGGAAACCGGGTCTCAGGGTCAGTGTCTGGGTGAGACTCAGGGAGACCGGGTCTCAGGGTCAGTGTCTGGGTGAGACTCAGGGAGACCGGGTATCAGGGTCAGAGTCTGGGTGAGACCCAGGGAGACCGAGTCTCAGGGTCAGAGTCTGGGTGAGACTCAGGGAGACCGGGTCTCAGGGTCAGAGTCTGTGGTGAGACTCGGGGAGACTGGGTCTCAGGATCAGAGTCTGGAGTGAGACTCAGGGAGACCGGGTCTCAGGGTCAGGGTGAGACTCAAGGAGACCGAGTCTCAGGGTCAGAGTCTGGGTGAGACTCAGGGAGACCGGGTCTCAGGGTCAGGGTGAGATTCAGGGAGACCGGGTCTCAGGGTCAGTGTCTGGGTGAGACTCAGGGAGACCGGGTCTCAGGGTCAGAGTCTGGATGAGACTCAGGGAGACCGGGTCTCAGAGTCAGAGTCTGGGTGAGACTCATGGAGACCGGGTCTCAGGGTCAGAGTCTGGGTGAGACCCAGGGAGACCGGGTCTCAGGGTCAGAGTCTGGGTGAGACCCAGGGAAACCGAGTCTCAGGGTCAGTGTCTGGGTGAGACTCAGGGAAACCGGGTCTCAGGGTCAGTGTCTGGGTGAGACTCAGGGAGACCGGGTCTCAGGGTCAGAGTCTGGGTGAGACCCAGGGAGACCGAGTCTCAGGGTCAGAGTCTGGGTGAGACTCAGGGAGACCGGGTCTCAGGGTCAGAGTCTGTGGTGAGACTCGGGGAGACCGGGTCTCAGGATCAGAGTCTGGAGTGAGACTCAGGAAGACCGGGTCTCAGGGTCAGGGTGAGACTCAAGGAGACCGAGTCTCAGGGTCAGAGTCTGGGTGAGACTCAGGGAGACCGGGTCTCAGGGTCAGGGTGAGATTCAGGGAGACCGGGTCTCAGGGTCAGTGTCTGGGTGAGACTCAGGGAGACCGGGTCTCAGGGTCAGAGTCTGGATGAGACTCAGGGAGACCGGGTCTCAGAGTCAGAGTCTGGGTGAGACTCATGGAGACCGGGTCTCAGGGTCAGAGTCTGGGTGAGACCCAGGGAGACCGGGTCTCAGGGTCAGAGTCTGGGTGAGACTCAGGGAGACCGGGTCTCAGGGTCAGAGTCTGTGGTGAGACTCGGGGAGACCGGGTCTCAGGGTCAGAGTCTGGGTGAGACTCAGGGAGACCGGGTCTCAGGGTCAAAGTCTCCACTGAGACTCAGGGAGATCAGGTCTCAGGGTCAGAGTCTTCACTGAGACTCAGGGAGACCGGGTGTCAGGGTCAGAGTCTCCACTGAGACTCAGGGAGACCGGGTCTCAGGGTCAGAGTCTAGGTGAGACTCAGGGAGACCGGGTCTCAGGGTCAGAGTCTGGGTGAGACTCAGGGAGACCGGGTCTCAGGGTCAGAGTCTTCACTGAGACTCAAGGAGACCGGGTCTCAGGGTCATGGTCCCTACTAAGACCGGGTCTCAGGGTCGCAGTCTTGATTGAGATGATGGTGGTGGCGGCGTTGGTGATGAGACAGTGAAAATTTGTGAATGGGCGAGCCAGACCCGCGGCCGTTTTCCCCGCGTCTCGCTCGCCCCGTTCATTCACAAACGTGGAGCTGCAATCTCATCGCCGCCACCGCCACCGTGATTTCAGACTCCCTCTCTCGCGGTCGCGGGAAGGGATCCACATCCCCCCCTGCCCCCCCCCCCCACGTCATCCCCCGACCCTCCCTCCCCGTCTCCCACTCACTTTGTGTCCGTGTTCTCTGCATTGGGGAGCGGTGGCGCAGCGGTGACCGCGCTGCAAACGCGGTCCGCCGTCTACTCGCGAACGGCACTTGCCCCGACAGTCTGTCGAGGCTACGCGGGGGATCTTTGACTGTCTCATTCCCTCTCTCTCCCACCCCCCCCCACTCGCACCCAACCCACTCTATTCGCTCTCTCCCGCGCTCTCCTGCGTGTGCGCGTTTGAGATAACGCGCCGTGCGGAATCGTAACTGCATTACTAAACCTGCCGCACATCCACGGCGAGCCCCACCGGAGCCTCTCTCACTCAGCCACTCACTCACTCGCTCGCTCACTCAGCCACTCACTCAGCCACTCACTCACTCAGCCACTCACTCAGCCACTCGCTCAGCC
The DNA here is from genome assembly GCF_964198595.1 of Lampetra fluviatilis. Taxonomy (NCBI): domain Eukaryota; kingdom Metazoa; phylum Chordata; class Hyperoartia; order Petromyzontiformes; family Petromyzontidae; genus Lampetra; species Lampetra fluviatilis. Next base: position 4,310,360 of record NC_136341.1, on the reverse strand, counting down.
ACTCACTCGCTCACTAGCTCGCTCACTCAGCCACTCACTCAGCCACTCACTCAGCCACTCACTCAGCCAATCACTCGCTCACTCAGCCACTCACTCACTCGCTCACCCACACAGCCACTCACTCACTCGCTCACCCACTCAGCCACTCGCTCACCCACTCAGCCACTCGCTCACCCACTCAGCCACTCGCTCACCCACTCACCCACTCACTCAGCCACTCACCCACTCACTCAGCCACTCACCCACTCGCTCAGCCACTCACTCACTCGCTCAGCCACTCACTCAGCCACTCACTCAGCCACTCACTCACTCCGCCACTCACTCACTCAGCCACTCACTCACTCAGCCACTCACTCAGCCACTCACTCACTCAGCCACTCACTCACTCAGCCACTCACTCACTCAGCCACTCACTCAGCCACTCGCTCAGCCACTCACTCCCTTGCTCACCCACTCACTCAGCCACTCACTCACTCAGCCACTCACTCGCTCGCTCACCCACTCACCCACTCACTCAGCCACTCACTCACTCGCTCGCTCACTCACTCACTCGCTCGCTCACTCACTCAGCAACTCACTCGCTCGCT
>NC_136341.1:4284773-4304773 GCF_964198595.1 Lampetra fluviatilis | reverse complement strand
CTCACTCACACACAGTTACACACACACTCACACAGTTACACACACACTCACACAGTTACACACACACACTCACACAGACACACAGTTACACACACACTCACACACACTCACACACACACACTCACACACAGTTAAACACACTCACAGTTACACACACTCACACACACACTCACACACTCACTCACACACAGTTACACACACACACTCACAGTTACACACACTCACACACAGTTACACACACACACTCACAGTTACACACACACACTCACAGTTACACACACACAGTTACACACACACTCACAGGTACACACACACAGTTACACACACACTTACAGGTACACACTCACACACAGTTACACACACACTCACACACTCACTCACACACAGTTACACACACACTCACACACACTCACACACAGTTACAAACACACTCACACACACTCACAGTTAAACACACACAGTTACACACACACTCACTCACAGTTACACACACACACTCACTCACACGCAGTTACACACACACTCACACACACTCACAGTTACACACACACTCACACACACTCACAGTTACACACACACACTCACAGTTACACACATACTCACTCACAGTTACACACACACACTCACAGTTACACACACACACTCACAGTTACACACACACACTCACTCACACGCAGTTACACACACACTCACACACACTTACAATTACACACACACTCACTCACACTCACAGTTACACACACACACACTCACACACAGTTACACACACTCACAGTTACACACACACTCACTCACACACAGTTACACACCCTCACAGTTACACACACACTCAGTTACACACTCACTCACACACACTCACAGTTACACACACACAGTTACACACACTCACACACTCACTCATTCCCTCACACACTCACACAGTCACACACACTGACTCACGCACTCACACTGTCACACACACTCACTCACACACTCACACAGTTACACACACTCACAAACTCACACAGTTACACACTCACACACTCACACACAGTTACACACACACTCACACACACACTCACACACACTCACAGTTACACACACACAAACATAGTTACACACACTCACACACACAGTATGTGAGTGATTGTGTGCGTAACTGGGAGTGTGTGTAACTGTGTGTAACTGTGTGTAACTGTGAGTGTGTGTAAGTGAGTGTGTCTTCCTGTGAGTGAGTATGTGTGTGAGTGTGTAACTGCGTGGATGAGCGTGTGTGTAGCTGTGCGTGTAACTGTGTGTGTGTGTGGAACTGTGTGTGTGTGTTTAAGTGTGCGAGTGTGTGTGTAACTGTGTGTGTGTGTGTAACTGTGTGTGTGTAACTGTGTGTGAGTGTGCAACTGTGTGTGTGTGAGTGTGTGTGTGTAACTGTGTGATGGGAGCGGTGGGTGTAGTGGTTAGCGCTACGCTGCGCTATGAATCTGGAGACCCGAGTTCGATTCCCGCTCACAGCCAACACCGGTGACGATTATCTGAACCGGTACCAGGCATCCCCTAGGTAGACTCAGCCTAAAATGAGTACCTGGTGTCGCGGTGTGTAGTAAACATCGCCACTGGGGAGACAAAGGCGGTCGGGCGTGGTGCTGGCCACCCACCCCCTCGTGTACCGTGCCGGCCTTCATAGGTGCTCGCTAACAGCACTTGTTAGCAAGCACCTATACGGGGGATCTTTGTTTGTGTAAGTATGTGTGTGTGTAACTGTGTGTGTGTGTGTAACTGTGTGTGTGTAAGTGTGTAACTGTGTGTAACTGTGTGTAAGTGTGTGTAACTGTGTGTGTGTGTAAGTGTGTGTAAGTTTGTGTGTGTGTGTGTGTGTAAGTTTGTGTGTGTGTGTGTGTATGTAAGTGTGTGTGTAAGTGTGTAACTGTGTGTAACTGTGTGTAAGTGTGTGTAACTGTATGTGTGTGTAAGTGTGTGTAAGTTTGTGTATGTGTGTGTGTGTAAGTTTGTGTGTGTGTGTGTGTATGTGTGTGTGTAACTGTGTGTAACTGTGTGTGTGTGTAACTGTGTGTAACTGTGTGTAAGTGTGTGTAACTGTGTGTGTGTGTAAGTGTGTGTAAGTTTGTGTAAGTGTGTGTATGTGTGTGTGTAAGTGTGTGTGTGTGTGTAAGTGTGTGTGTGTGTGTAAAAGTGTGTGTGTGTATGTAAGTGTGTGTGTGTAAGTTTGTGTAAGTGTGTGTGTAACTGTGGCGTGGCACGGGCTAGAGAGGAGATGGAGTGATGTGGTACAGGAGGACGTGGAGCTGAGTGGACTTGCCTATGACTGGTACCAGCGGTGTCAAGATCGGCCTCAGTGGAGGAGGCTCGTGAAGGACGCTACTGGGCAGTTGGAGGCAGTCGCCCTCCAACAACAACGGAGGGCGGAGGAGCGACGCTCACAACAACGAGCGGAGCGCCGGGTGGCTAAAGCACAGCAAGATGGTACAGTAGGGGGCACAGGTGGTGCATCAGCCAGTCATCTCGGTCATCTCGGTCAGTCGACCCGTGGCACCTGGGTCTGCCCCGTGACATCCTGCCAGCGGGCGTTCGACACTTCACGTGGCCTCAAGGTGCACATGGCCTGGCACAAGCGTCGTGGTGATGTCACCACCACTTAGTGGCGAATGGCGGTTGTTGTTGTTGTGTGTGTAACTGTGTGTGTAAGTGTGTGCGAGTGTGTGTGTGTAACTGTGTGTGTGTGTGTAAGTGTGTATAAGTGTGTGTGTGAGTGTAAGTGTGTGTAAGTGTGTAAGTAAGTGTGTGTGTAAGTGTGTAAGTGTGTGTAAGTGTAAGTGTGTGTGTAAGTGTGTGTAAGTAAGTGTGTAAGTGTGTGTGAGTGTAAGTGTGTGTGTAAGTGTGTGTGAGTGTAAGTGTGTGTAAGTGTGTAAGTGTGTGTGTAAGTGTGTGTGTGTGTGAGTGTGTGTGTAACTGTGTGTGTGTTACTGTGTGTGTAACGGTGTGTGTAAGTGTGTGTGAGTGTAAGTGTGTGTGAGTGTAAGTGTGTAAGTGTGAGTGTGTGTGTGAGTGTGTGTAACTGTGTGTGTGTATGTGTGAGTGTAAGTGTGTGTAAGTGTAAGTAAGTGTGTGTGTGTGTAAGTGTGTGTGTAAGTGTGTGTAAGTGTGTGTGTGTGTAAGTGTGTGTGTAAGTGTGTGTGTGTGTAAGTGTGTGTGTAAGTGTGTGTGTAAGTGTGTGTGTAAGTGTGTGTGTATGTGTGTGTGTGTAAGTGTGTGCCAGTGTGTGTGTGTGTAAGCGTGTGTGTGAGTGTGTGTAACTGTGTGTTACTGTGTGTGTAACTGTGTGTGTACGTGTGTGTGAGTAACTGTGTGTGTGTGTAAGTGTGTAAGTAAGTGTGTGTGTAAGTGTGTAAGTGTGTGTAAGTGTAAGTATGTGTGTAAGTGTGTGTAAGTGTAAGTAAGTGTGTAAGTGTGTGTGAGTGTAAGTGTGTGTGTAAGTGTGTGTGAGTGTAAGAGTGTGTAAGTGTGTAAGTGTGTGTGTAAGTGTGTGTGAGTGTGTGTAACTGTGTGTGTGTTACTGTGTGTGTAACTGTGTGTGTAAGTGTGTGAGTGTAAGTGTGTGTGAGTGTAAGTGTGTAAGTGTGAGTGTGTGTAACTGTGTGTGTGTGTATGTGTGAGTGTAAGTGTGTGTAAGTGTAAGTAAGTGTGTAAGTGTGTGTGTGTAAGTGTGTGTAAGTGTATGTGTAAGTGTGTGTGTGTAAGTGTGTGTGTGTGTAAGTGTGTGCCAGTGTGTGTGTGTGTGTGTAAGTGTGTGTGTGAGTGTGTGTAACTGTGTGTTACTGTGTGTGTGTGTAACTGTGTGTGTAAGTGTGTGTGAGTGTAACTGTGTGTGAGTGTAAGTGTGTGTGTGTAAGTGTGTGTGTAAGTGTGTGTGTGTTTAAGTGTGTAACTGTGTGTGTAAGTGTGTAAGTGTGTATGAGTGTGTGTGAGTGTGTGTAACTGTGTGTGTAAGCGTGTGTGTGTGTGTGTAAGTGTGTGTGTGTGTAAGTGTGTGTGTGTGTAAGTGTGTGTGTGTGTGTATGTGTGAGTGTCTGTGATAAGATGTGGACGGTGCTATCCCATTACAGACAGCGGAAGGCACTTTATGAGTGTATGGTTTTGAATTTCATAATCACACGCGTGCGTCATGCAACACACACCGCCGTGCGTGTCACTCATCATATGTAGCCCGTTGACATGTCAGCTGTGTTTGTGTGTGTGTCAGCTGTGTTTGTGTGTGTGTCAGCGTGTGTCTGTGTGTGGCTGTGTGTAACTGTGTGTGTGTGTAACTGTGTGTGTGTGTGACTGTGTGTGTGTAACTGTGTGTGTGTAACTGTGTGTGTGTGTGTAACTGTGTGTGTGTAACTGTGTGTGTGTGTGTAACTGTGTGTAACTGTGTGTGTGTAACTGTGTGTGAGTAACTGTGTGTGTGTGTAACTGTGTGTGTAACTGTGTGTGAGTAACTGTGTGAGTGTGTAACTGTGTGTGCAACTGTGTGTGAGTAACTGTGTGAGTGTGTAACTGTGTGTGCAACTGTGTGAGTGTGTAACTGTGTGTGTGTGTGTGTAACTGTGTGTGTGTGTAACTGTGTGTGTGTGTGTGTAACTGTGTGTGTGTAACTGCGAGTGTGTGTGTGCGAGTGTGTAACTGTGTGTGTGTAACTGTGTGTGTGTGTAACTGTGTGTGTGTGTGTGTGTAACTGTGTGTTTGTGTAAGTGTGTGTGTGTAACTGTGTGTGTGTAACTGCGAGTGTGTGTGTGCGAGTGTGTGTGTGCGAGTGTGTAACTGTGTGTGTGTGTGTAACTGCGAGTGTGTGAGTGTGTAACTGCGAGAGTGTGTAACTGTGTGTGTATGTGTATGAGTGTGTAACTGCGAGTGTGTGTGTAACTGTGTGTGTGTAACTGTGTGTGTGTGTAACTGTGTGTGTGTAACTGTGTGTTTGTGTAAGTGTGTGTGTGTAACTGTGTGTTTGTTTAACTGTGTGTGTGTAACTGTGTGTGTGTAACTGTGTGTTTGTGTAAGTGTGTGTGTGTAACTGTGTGTGTGTGTGCGAGTGTGTGTGTGCGAGTGTGTAACTGTGTGTGTGTGTGTAACTGCGAGTGTGTGAGTGTGTAACTGCGAGAGTGTGTAACTGTGTGTGTATGTGTATGAGTGTGTAACTGCGAGTGTGTGTGTAACTGTGTGTGTGTAACTGTGTGTGTGTGTAACTGTGTGTGTGTAACTGTGTGTTTGTGTAAGTGTGTGTGTGTAACTGTGTGTTTGTGTAACTGTGTGTGTGTAACTGTGTGTGTGTAACTGTGTGTTTGTGTAAGTGTGTGTGTGTAACTGTGTGTGTGTAACTGCGAGTGTGTGTGTGCGAGTGTGTAACTGTGTGTGCGTGTAACTGTGTGTGTGTAACTGTGTGTGTGTAACTGTGTGTTTGTGTAAGTGTGTGTGTGTAACTGTGTGTGTGTAACTGCGAGTGTGTGTGTGCGAGTGTGTAACTGTGTGTGCGTGTAACTGTGTGTGCGTGTAACTGTGTGTGTGTAACTGTGTGTGTGTAACTGTGTGTGTGTAACTGCGAGTGTGTGTGTGCGAGTGTGTGTGTGCGAGTGTGTAACTGTGTGTGTGTGTGTAACTGCGAGTGTGTGAGTGTGTAACTGCGAGAGTGTGTAACTGTGTGTGTATGTGTATGAGTGTGTAACTGCGAGTGTGTGTGTAACTGTGTGTGTGTAACTGTGTGTGTAACTGTGTGTGTGTAACTGTGTGTTTGTGTAAGTGTGTGTGTGTAACTGTGTGTTTGTTTAACTGTGTGTGTGTAACTGTGTGTGTGTAACTGTGTGTTTGTGTAAGTGTGTGTGTGTAACTGTGTGTGTGTGTGCGAGTGTGTGTGTGCGAGTGTGTAACTGTGTGTGTGTGTGTAACTGCGAGTGTGTGAGTGTGTAACTGCGAGAGTGTGTAACTGTGTGTGTATGTGTATGAGTGTGTAACTGCGAGTGTGTGTGTAACTGTGTGTGTGTAACTGTGTGTGTGTGTAACTGTGTGTGTGTAACTGTGTGTTTGTGTAAGTGTGTGTGTGTAACTGTGTGTTTGTGTAACTGTGTGTGTGTAACTGTGTGTGTGTAACTGTGTGTTTGTGTAAGTGTGTGTGTGTAACTGTGTGTGTGTAACTGCGAGTGTGTGTGTGCGAGTGTGTAACTGTGTGTGCGTGTAACTGTGTGTGTGTAACTGTGTGTGTGTAACTGTGTGTTTGTGTAAGTGTGTGTGTGTAACTGTGTGTGTGTAACTGCGAGTGTGTGTGTGCGAGTGTGTAACTGTGTGTGCGTGTAACTGTGTGTGCGTGTAACTGTGTGTGTGTAACTGTGTGTGTGTAACTGTGTGTTTGTGTAAGTGTGTGTGTGTAACTGTGTGTGTGTAACTGCGAGTGTGTGTGTGCGAGTGTGTAACTGTGTGTGCGTGTAACTGTGTGTGTGTAACTGCGAGTGTGTGTGTAACTGCGAGTGTGTATGTGTGTAACTGAGTGTCCGGCAAAAACAACCCCCTACCTCCTCGTGGTGCCGGACGGCAACGCTGTGGTGGGCAGTGCTGTGGTGGGAGGGCCAATTCCGATTGGCCCTCTACCCTCATGGCGTTTGTAGCCACCACAACGGCCAAACGGGGGCTCTGGACGGGTGCGAGGGGCTGGTAACCCCTCCACCTTCAATTAATTAGCACCGAACCACGACTGAAAAATGTAATTAATAAGCTTGTGCCGGAGGCCCCGGGGGGGGGGGGGGACAGGCGTCTATGATGTCTCCTGGCCAAACCTCATTTGGCGGAGCCAGGAGACCGAATCTTCACCCTCGGAGCTCATACAGAAATAACAAAAAACCACTACGGGTGGCCACGTGATATGTTCGAACGCTCACTGCGGTGGAGAGGCTGCCACTCCTTTGTCGGGAGCTGGACCGGTACCGCCTGGATCTTTGTCGTATTAAGGAGGTCCGGTGGACCGGCTCTGGCTCCTGCCACCATGAGGGGTGGACAGTCCTCTACTCAGGGCAGGAGACTGCCAAACAACAGGGAGTGGCTCTTCTTCTGAACAAAATAATCCATCCTGGGTTTAACCAGGCTGGATTGTGTGAGGAGCTCACAAATCCTTGAAAGATCTGGACAAAGTCCTATTGGTGAGCTCCTCTGGCAGGCAAGGCTGCGTTGGCTGGGTCATGTAGCCCGCATGCCCAGCCACCGCATGCCTAAACAGCTTTTGTTCGGCCGGATCGAGGGGACTAAACGGGCGCGGCACGGGCTAGAGAAGAGATGGAGTGACGTGGTACAGGAGGACGTGGAGCTGAGTGGACTTGCCGATGACCGGTACCAGCGGTGTCAAGATCGGCCTCTTTGGAGGAGGCTCATGAAGGACGCTACTGGGCAGTTGGAGGCAATCGCCCTCCAACAACAACGGAGGGCGGAGGAGCGATGCTCACAACAACAAGCGGAGCGCCGGGTGGCTAAAGCAAAGAAAGTTGGCACGGTAGGGGGCACAGGTGTTGCATCAGCCAGTCATCTCGGTCAGTCGACCTGTGGCACCTGGGTCTGCCCCGTGACCTCCTGCCAGCGTGCGTGCGACACTTCACGTGGCCTCAACATGCACATGGCCTGGCACAAGCGTCGTGGTGATGTCACCGCCACTTAGTGGTGAATGGCGGTGGTTGTTGTTGTCTGTGTGTGTGTCAGTGTGTCTTTGTGTGTGCCAATGTGCTGGCCTTCATAGGTGCTCGCTAACAGCACTTGCCCCAACAGTCTGTTACAGGCTGTAGAGGGGATTTTTGTCTTAGTAGTGGAGGGAAAGAAATTGCTGCTGTGTGGGTCTAGCCTAGGGACTTCCCCAGTGGCAGCTGCCCCTGTACATCAGTCTTCTGCCAGTAGATGGGGTGGTGATGATTGCTACTGTTGTGTGAGATGGCACGGTGGCTAGGAGATGTTAATTACCTCGCCTGGTCTACAGGAGGTCGTGGGTTCGATCCCAACCCTGCCGACGCCTGCTGCTGAAGGTTTGGAGTCTGCGTGTCTCTCTCTTCATCATCATCATCAGACTACCTCGCCTGGTCTACAGAAAGTCGTGGGTTTGATCCCGACCCTGCCGAGGCCTGCTGCTGTATATTTGGAGTTTGCGTGTCTTTCTCATCATCATCATTATTACATTGGCTAGGAGATGGGGGGGGGGGTTTGAGATGGTATCACTCTGTTGTCCGCACGGATGAGTTCGTGATCTCACTCAGGGTGTACCGTCTTACCCCCCGTAGGCCAGGGGGAGATTCGCTCATCTCTCGACGCGATCCGCCAAACGCGTCGCCACTCCGAGGGTAATAGCTGGCGTTGCTCATCGCCGCAACACATCAGCGCACACACATCACCACCATCATCACCACCATCATCACCACCATCATCACCACCATCATCACCACCATCATCACCACCATCATCACCACCATCATCACCACCATCATCACCACCATCAGCGCACACACACATCACCACCATCATCACCACCATCAGCGCACACACAGATACACATCAACATACACACTCACCACCATCAACAACACACACACCACCACCATCACTAACACACATCAACAGACACCACCACCATCAACACACATCACCACCATCATCACCACCATCATCACCACCATCAGCACACACACACAGATACACATCAACACACACACCACCATCAACACACATCACCACCATCATCACCACCATCAGCGCACACACACAGATACACATCAACACACACACAACCACCATCAACAACACACACCACCACCACTAAAACACATCAACACACACCACCACCATCAACACACACATCAGCACACACACACAGATACACATCAACACACACACCACCACCATCAACACACATCAACACCCACACACATCACCACCACCAACATCACCATCAGCGCACACACACAGATACACATCAACACACACATCACCACCATCATCACCACCATCAGCGCACACACACATCACCACCATCATCACCACCATCAGCGCACACAACAAAGACAAAGATCCCCTGTATAGCCTTAACAGACTGTAGGGGCAAGTGGTGTTAGCGAGCACCTATGAAGGCCAGAACGGTACACGAGGGGGTGGGTGGCCAGCACCACGCCCGACCGCCTTTGTCTCCCTAGTGGCGATGTTTACACACCGCACCAGGTACTCATTTGAGGCTGAGTCGACCTAGGGGAGGCCCGGGACCGGTTCAGATAATCGTCACCGATGTTGGCCGTGAGCGGGAATCGAACCGGGGTCGCGGGGATTATAGCGCAGCGTAGCGCTAACCACTACACCACCGCTCCCCCACACATCAACACACACACACCAACACACACACACAGATATGCATCAACACACACACACACACACCACCACACATCAGCGCACACACACACAGATACACATCATCACACACACCACCATCATCACCACACATCAACACACACACAGACACACATAAAGACACACACACACCACTATCACCGTCACCACTACAACCACTACCACCACACATCAACACACACACACACACCACCATCAACAACAACACACACCACCATCGCCACTACAACCACCACCACACACACACACCACCACACACACACCACACACACACCACCATCAACAACACACACCACCATCGCCACTACAACCACCACACATCAACACACACACCACCATCAGCAACACACGTCACTACCATCGCCACAATCACACAAATCAAAAGCACCATTATCACCATCACCACACACACCGCCACCACCACCACCACACGTCACTACCACAGCCACACATCACCACCACCAATATTACCGCCACTGCCTTTGCAAACACCATAATCACCACCACCACCACCACCGCACACAACTTCCATCGCAACACACACTCACCACCACAACCTTATCACTAACCAACCCACCAACACCACCACACACCACACGCCTCACCTACACCACTACCACCACCACACGCCTCACCACCACCACTACCACTACCACCACCACCACCACCACACGCCTCACCACTACCACCACCACCACCACTACCACCGGCACACACCACTAGAGCATGGTATACGGTACAACGGATTTTGCTGCACTGCAGCACAGAGCAATGACAGCATTTGACGATCAGTGACTATCTGTGCCAGACCTGTCCCAGGTTCACACCGGCTGAGCTCGTCATATTACACGGCACATTGCAGGTGATTAGGTCATTGCCAGCAATACCACCACCATCATCATCATCATAACCACCACCATCATCATCATCATAACCACCACCATCATCATCATCAGCACGACCATCTCCACCACCACGACAATCACCACCACCACCACCATCATAACCACCACGACCATCATCATCACCACCACCACCATTATCACCATCATCATCATCACCACGACCATCTCCACCACCACGACCATCACCACGACCATCACCACTACCTTCATCACCACTACGACCATCTCCACCACGACCATCATCATAACCACCATCATCACCATCATCACCACCATCATCACCACCACTTCCACCACCACCGCCACCATCATCACCACCAACGACATTACCTCCACTATCCTCACCATTACCACCACCACCAACTACCATCATCATCACTACCATCATCATCACCACCATCACCATCACCATCACCTCCACTTCCACCACCACCGCCACCATCATCACCACCAACGACATTACCTCCACTATCCTCACCATTACCACCACCAACTAACATCATCATCTCCACCATCATCATCATCACCATCATCATCACCACCTCCACTTCCACCACCACCACCGCCACCATCATCATCACCACCTCCAATATCCCCACCATTACCACCACCACGACCATCATCACCACCATCACCACCAACACCACCTCCGCTATCATCAACATTACCACCACCACCAGTAATTGCCACCACCACCACCACTCAACCTAACAATCCTGATCATCATCATCAAAAAAACAACTACTGACGGTCACCAAGAAATGGCCGTGACGTCACCACGGCGCTTGCGCCAGGCTAGGTGCACTTTGAGGCCATCACGTGAAGTGTCAAAGGCTCGCCGCTGGCAGGAGGTCACGGGACAGACCCGGCAGGTGCCGTAAAGTTGACCGACTGAGATGACCGGCAGATGCACCACCAGCTGTGCCCCCCTACTGTGCCAGGCTAGGTGCAGGAGGTCTTGGGACAGACCCAGGTGGTACCATGGGTTGACTGACTGAGATGACTGGCCCATGATGCACCAGCTGTGCCCACATCTGCGCCAACTCTACGCATGTGTACTGAGAGTTAGTGCCATCATCATCACCACCATCACCATCACAGCCGTCGCTATCGTCACCTTTCCCGCTCCCACCACCATCACAACCTACATTATCACTTCAACCACCGAAACACAACGAATAATGCAACTTCACTTACACCATCACCAACTATCACCGCGATAACCACCACCACCACCACCATAACCTCTGTCACAATCACCACAACCACCACAATCACCACCCACCCTAACACCATGATCATCACTATCACCATCATTAACAGAATCACCACCGACACTAACACCATTATCATCACCATCATCACCAAAATGAACGCCACAACCACCACCATCACAATCACCACCATCGCCACCACCACCACAATCACCACCCACACTAACACCATTATCATCACCATCATCATCACAATGATCACCACAACCACCACCATCACAATCACCACCACCACCACCACAATCACCACCCACACTAACACCATTATCATCACCATCATCACCACAATGATCGCTACAATCACCACCACCACCATCACCACCCACACTAACACCATTATCATCACCATCATCACCACAATGATCGCCATCACCAACCAATACCACCACAAACATCGCCACCACCACCACCACCAATCACTCCCACCAACTCCATCACCATACCCACCACTGCCATCACGAACGTCACCACCGTCACCACTGGTTGCCACCTCATACCGATTTTTCTTACAGAATCGTCCACTTGATGTGGGGGGGGGGGTCAGACATTGGTAGATGTTCTCAAGGAAAACGGGACAGGTGGCAACCTGAACCATCACCACGATCTCTATCACGAAAATGACCACCTCATTCACCACCATTAATACCATCAACAACAACCGCCATTCGCCACTAAGTGGCGGTGATGTCACCACGGCGCCTGTGCCAGGCTAGGTGCACGTTGAGGCCACGCGAAGTGTCGAACGCCCCCTGGCAAGGAGGTCACGGGACAGACCCAGCAGGTGCCATGGGGTCGACTGACTGAGATGACCGGCAGATGCACCACCAGCTGCACCCCATGTTTGTGCCAACTTGCTACATTTTAAATCTTGACTTAAAGCTTTCGTTACCGCAGGAATTCGTATTCCTGGGTCTTTCGGTAAAGTCACGCAGATAGGTTCAAGGAAAATAAGAGAAAAATTACAAAAAACTTCGACGATTCGATCGCAACACAAGCAATCGTTGCGATCAAAAGGTCGAAATTTTTGGTAAAGACCCAAAAGTTTGCTGCATTTTATCCGCACGGCGCTCCGCTCGTTGTTGTGAGCGTCGCTCCTCTGCCCTCCGTTGTTGCCGGAGGGCGACTGCCTCCAGCTGCACAGCAGCGTCCTTCACGAGCCTCCTCCACAGAGGCCGATCTTGACACCGCTGGTACCGGTCATCGGCAAGTCCACTCAGATCCACGTCCTCCTGTACCGCTTTTACTACCATCTACAGCAGCACCATCACCACCATCACCATCACAATGATCTCTATCCACACCACCATCACGGCCAAAACCACCTACAACCTCCACCACAAGCACCATCACCATTACTACTACTACGGACCGTACAACCTCCACCACCACCATTACTACTACGGACCCTAACCACGGCTATCACCACCTACGCACCACCACAATCACCACCATCATCACCATCATCACGACCAACACCACCAACCCTAACCACAAACTTGACTTTCACCACCACAATCACCACCACCATCACAATCACCATCATCACAACCAACACCACCCACCCTAACTGCAAACTTGACTATCACCATCACAATCACCACCACCACCACCACCAATCCTAACTACAAACATGACAATCACCACCAACACCACCAACCCTAACCACAAACGTGACGATCACCACCACCATCACAATCACCACCACCACCAACCACAACCACGACTATCACCACCACCATCACTACCAACAGCACCACCTACTCTAGCCACAAACACGACTATCATCACCTACACCACCACAACCACTATCACAATCACCACCACCATCACAACCAACACCACCAACCCGAACCACAAACATGATTATCACTACCACCATCACAATCACCACAACCACCACCAAGACCAACACCACCAACCTTAACCACAAACACAACTATCACCACCTACACACAACCACCACCACCACCACGACACATACCACCATGACCACAACCAACACCACCAATCTTAACCACAACTATCACCACCTACACCACCACCACAATCACCACCACGACCAACACAACCAACACCAACAAAACCTAACCACAAATATAACTATCACCAATCGACACAACCACCACCACAACCTCCACCACCACCACCACTAACACAACCCTAACCACAAACGTGACTATCACTACCTACACCACCACCACAACCAACACCACCACCACCCCTAACCACAAACGCATCTATCACCACCTACAAACAGAGATCCCCCTTTAGCCTTAACAGACTGTTGGAGCATCGCCATAGGGCTATCACTACCACCACCACAATCACCACCACCACAACCACCACAATCACCACCCTAACCACCAACACAACTATCACCACCGACTACAACACCACCACCACAATCACCACCCTAACCACCAACACAACCATCACCACCTACTACACCACCACCACAACCACCACCACCACCAACCCTAAGCACAAGCATGACTTATCGCCACCACCACAACCACCACAATCACCACCCTAACCACCAACACAACTATCACCACCGACTACAACACCACCACCACAATCACCACCACGTACAATCACGATCATAAACTAACCAGAAACACAACCACCACAATCACCACCACCTAACAACCACGGCCACCACCTACAACCACCAACAACAACCACCACCACCTACACCACCACCACGTAACAACCACGACCACCAACCCTGACCACCACCACAACCACCACCACCACCACCTACAACCACGACCACCAACCCTAACCACAACCACCAACCCTAACCACAACCACCACCACCACCACCACAATCAGCACCACCACCTAACAACCACGACCACCAACCCTAACCACAAACACAACCACCACCACAATCACCACCACCTACAACCACGACCACCAACCACAAACACAACCACCACCACCACAATCACCACCACGACCACCACCCCTAACCACAAACACAACCACCACAATCACCACCACCTAACCACCACGACCACCAACCCTAACCACCAACACAACCACCACCACCACAATCACCACCACGACCACCACCCCTAACCACAAACACAACCACCACAATCACCACCACCTAACCACCACGACCACCACCCCTAACCACAAACACAACCACCACAATCACCACCACCTAACCACCACGACCACCAACCCTAACCACAAATACAACCACCACCACCTAACAACCACGACCACCAACCACAAACACAACCACCACAATCACCACCACCACCTAACCACCACGACCACCAACCACCACCACAATCACCACCACCACCACCTAACCACCACTCCTAACCACAAACACAACCACCACCTAACAACCACGACCACCAACCACCACCACAATCACCACCACCACCTAACCACCACGACCACCAACCCTAACCACCACCACAATCACCACCACCACCTAACAACCACCACAGTCACCACCACCACCTAACGACCACCAACCACCACCACCAACCCTAACCACGAACACCAACCACCACCACCATCACCACCTAACCACAACCACCACCACCCAACCACCACCCAACCACAACCACGACCACCACCTAACCACAACCACCACCACCCAACCACCACCACGACCACCCAAACGACCGCCCGCTCGCCCCGTCCGTCGCCTCTACTCAGAGCCACCACCCCCGGCCACCACCACCACCACCGCCGATGGTCCCGCGAGTTCTCTCCCCCGTCTACCCCCCTCGACCGATCGCCCTCACCTTGCACCGCGGCGTCCACCCGGGCAGGGAGCCCCTCGGCACGTACTTGGCCATCATTTCCTCGAACTCGCGGTGTTTGCCCCGCGCCTCCGCGTCTCTGCGCACAAACTCCGCGAGGCACGCGCGGCACGATCCCCCCGACCCCGCCGCCTCCGCCGCCTCCGTCGCCCCTTTCCCGGCAGCCGCTCCAGGACAGCGCCAGGCTTCGGCCTCCGCTCGCGGGGAATACGCGGCCACGGCGTCTCCCAGGGTGTAGCGGTTACAGAACGGCATCGTCTTCCGCAGTGCGGCGTCTCTGTCCGCCGAAGCCGCCGAATCTGCCGCAGTTCCACAGACGCCAGCGATCGCAACGCTCCACTCAGACCCTGGGCCTAAATCCGTCTCGGGCCCTAGCCGCTCGCCTAGAAACGCCCCTGCCGGAGACGTCGCGCCCCAGGCGGCGGCGGCGGCCGCCGTGACCGAGTCGGTGTCGTCGGTGTCGTCGTCGTCGGCCAGAGAATCGTTGCGGACGAGGCGATGGGCCACGCGGACTCGACTCTGTTCGCTGCTCTGGGGACCTTCGAGACAGCTGCTGCTGCTGTTGCTGCTACTGTTGGATGTGTCCATAGGACGAGTGGCCTCCGCACAGAGCCAGAGGTGGTCTGAGAGAAGCACAGTGAAGAAAAGCAGCGCGGCCAGGGACAGTCGCCACTTCTGAGCGCTCTCGGGGTCGGTGAAGGGCTTCTCGCAGCAACGGGGGCCACGCCATGCCTTCAGCTGCTGCCTGTGATGGTGGTGGTCGTGGTGGTGGTGGTGAGGGTGGTGGTGTTGGTGGTGGTGATGATGGTGGTGGTGGTGAGGGTGGTGATGGTGGTGGTGGTGATGGTGGTGGTGGCGATGATGCTGCTGCTGTTGATGATGGTGATGATGATATTGCTGCTGATGTTGTTGCTGTTGTTGGTGGTGATGGTGATGCTGATGGTGCTGATGGCGCTTCTGGTGATGATGATGTTGATGATGATGATGGTGGTGCTGCTGCTGATGATGGTGGTGATGGTGCGGATGAGGTTTATGATATCTGCTGCTGCTGCTGTTGCTGCTGCTGCTACTGCCTTCGCGTGGTCTGTGATCCATGCCGTGTCGTCTTTAGACATGGACCTCTTAATTTTTGCCAGACCCAGATGTCATCATCATCATCATCGTCGTCGTCTTGTGAAAATCCCTGAACTGTGACCCTTGCGCTAAGACGGAGGAGCTCACAAGCCACCCATTGTCAAATCTTTCGGCGAAAATCTGCACGTCCGAGCGCTTCGTCGGTGTCGTCGGCATCATCATCATCCTCATCAGCATCATCGTCGTCGTCATCATCAGCAGCATCGTGGCCGTAGACGGAACGCAACGAACGTGAACGGGCGTCGTCGTCAGGGCGAGAGTCATCAGCAGTACCGCCACCGCCGTCACCACCACCGCGGTCAGAATCGCGTCGATCGGCTTGGCCGCAGAAGCGAAACTTGGCACCAGCATCGCCACCATCGCACGCATCATCCTCCTCCTCCACGTCGTCTTCGTCGTCGTCTTCGCCACCACCTCATCAATCAGCATCACCACCAGCCGACGCGTTTGCTTTGCACAGGGCGGAGACGTGGGGGGTGTGTTGGAGCCCCTCTCTCTCTCTGCGCGTGTCTCTCTGCTCCGAAGGAAATGACAGAGGTGGTGGTGGTGATGGTGATGCTGGAGATTTGGCGGTGGTGGTGATGATGATGATATGCCGGTGGGGAGGTAAGGGGGTTTCAATGAAGGGGGGGGGGACTTTCCTGCTCTACCCCTAAAGCCCTAACCCCACCCCCCTCCCCCCCACGATACCCCTAAAGCCCCCTAAACAAGCGCTCTAGGCCCGGAGGCCCCAACACTCAGCGGTGCATGCAGGCGAGGCAAGGGCACACGTTTAAACGCTCGGCCCGGGATGTCGGTGGTCGATCGTGGTTGCGATGATGGTGATGTTGGTGGTGATGGTGATGATGGTGGTGGTGGTGGCTGGGAGGAGGAGCTGCCCTCGTCCCCTTTCTCTGCTAACCACGAACTCCTCACGCCATCTTCCTGATGCCAGAGACCGAGGCGCCCATGTCGCGTCTCCTCCTCCTCCTCCCTCTCTCCCCCCTCCCTCTCTCTCTCTACTCCCCCCCCACTCTCTCCCCTCTCCCTTCCTCCTCTCCCCCCCCCTCCGCCCCTCTCCCTCACTCCCTCTCCCCCTTCTCCCTCCCTCTCCCCCTTCTCCCTCCCTCTCCCCCTTCTCCCTCCCTCTCCCCCTTCTCCTCCCTCTCCCTCCCTCTCCCTCTCTTCCTCCCTCTCCCTCCCTCCCCTCTCCCTCCCCTCTCCCTCCCCTCTCCCTCCCCTCTCCCTCCCTCTCCCTCCCTCTCCCTCCCTCTCCCTCCCTCTCCCCCCCTCTCCCCCCCTCTCCCCCCCTCTCCCTCCCCTCTCCCTCCCCTCTCCCTCCCCTCTCCCTCCCCTCTCCCTCCCCTCTCCCTCCCCTCTCCCTCCCCTCTCCCTCCCCTCTCCCTCCCTCCCCTCTCCCTCCCTCCCCTCTCCCTCCCTCCCCTCTCCCTCCCTCCCTCTCCCTCCCTCCCCTCTCCCTCCCTCCCCTCTCCCTCTCTTCCTCCCTCTCTTCCTCCCTCTCTTCCTCCCTCTCCCTCCCTCCCCCCTCTCCCTCCCTCTCCCCACTCTCTCCCCCCCCCTCCTCTCCCTCCCCCTCTCCTTCCTCTCTTCTCTCCCCCACGTCTCATCTCACTCCCTCTCCCCCATCTCCCTCCCTCCCTCTCCACTCTCTCCCTCCGCTCTCTCCCCTCTCATCTTCCTCCACGTTTCTTCCTCTCTCTCTCTCTGTGTACCCCGGCTCTGTCTCTCTCGTCCGGTGTGGGTCAATGTCTCTCTGTGTGTGTGTGTGTCCGACTGTTGTCACTGTGCGCTTGTCCATGCATCTGTGTGTGTGACTGCATCTGTGTGTACGTTCGTCTCCCATGTCGGGGTGTGTTCGACTGTCTTTGTCCGTGCGTGTGTAGCCGTGTGCGTCTGTATCGGTGCCTGTGTCTGCATCGTGTGTCGCCTGTGTCAGTGCGTGTGTGTGCCACACCCCTCGTGTGACACGGTGCCGGCCTTCATAGGTGATCGTTGACAGCACTTGCCCCAACAGTCTGTTAAGAGGCTATACGGGGCATCGTTGTGTTCGTTCCGTGTCAGTGTGTGGGTGGGTCTACTGTGTGTCACTGTGTGTGTGGGTCTACTGTGTGTGTGTCGTGTGTCAGTGTGTGTGTGTGTTTACTGTGTCAGTGTGTGTGTGTGTGTTTACTGTGTCAGTGTGTGTGTGTGTTTACTGTGTCAGTGTGTGTGTGTGTTTACTGTGTCAGTGTGTGTGTGTGTTTACTGTGTCAGTGTGTCAGTGTGTGTTTACTGTGTCAGTGTGTATGTTTACTGTGTCAGTGTGTGTGTTTACTGTGTCAGTGTGTGTGTGTCAGTGTGTGTGTTTACTGTCAGTGTGTGTGTGTGTTTACTGTGTCAGTGTGTGTGTGTGTTTACTGTGTCAGTGTGTGTGTGTGTTTATTGTGTCAGTGTGTGTGTGTGTTTACTGTGTCAAGTGTGTGTGTGTTTACTGTGTCAGTGTGTCAGTGTGTGTTTACTGTGTCAGTGTGTCAGTGTGTGTTTACTGTGTCAGTGTGTGTGTGTTTACTGTGTCAGTGTGTATGTGTTTACTGTGTCAGTGTGTGTGTGTTTACTGTGTCAGTGTGTATGTGTTTACTGTGTCAGTGTGTGTATGTGTTTACTGTGTCAGTGTGTGTGTGTTTACTGTGTCAGTGTGTATGTGTTTACTGTGTCAGTGTGTATGTGTTTACTGTGTCAGTGTGTGTGTGTTTACTGTGTCAGTGTGTATGTGTTTACTGTGTCAGTGTGTATGTGTTTACTGTGTCAGTGTGTGTGTGTTTACTGTGTCAGTGTGTATGTGTTTACTGTGTCAGTGTGTATGTGTTTACTGTGTCAGTGTGTATGTGTTTACTGTGTCAGTGTGTATGTGTTTACTGTGTCAGTGTGTGTGTGTGTTTACTGTGTCAGTGTGTGTGCACGTCCCTTCTCTCGCGTATCCCCAGATGCAACACGTATCCCTTCCCCATCTCTCCCCCATCTCCCCGTGATATCCCCACACCCGCTCGCTCCCCCCTCACACTTTCCCCCGAACTGCCACTGTGTAAGGGACTCCCATCAACTCATCCAATCTCTCCCTTCGCACTCACCCCACACTCTCCCTTCTCCCCCACCCACCCCCACCCCCCACCACGCTCTCTCATATTTCACTCATATCTCTCATCTCTCTTTCCTCTCACCGGCTCACTCATTCGCTTATTCATTCATTCACTTCTTCATTCACTCGCTCCTTCACTCACTTATCGGGTTACACTTTCACCCTCACTCCCCTCTCTCCCCCCTCACCTCTCTTCTCACTCACTCACCTCTCTCCTCACTCACTCACTCACCTCTCTCCCCCCCCCTCACCTCCTCACTCACTCACCTCTCTCCTCACTCACTCCTCTCCCCCCTCACTCACCTCTCTCCTCACTCACTCACTCACCTCTCTCCTCACTCACTCACCTCTCTCCTCACTCACTCCTCTCCCCCCTCACCTCTCTCCTCACTCA
>NC_136341.1:4199859-4284573 GCF_964198595.1 Lampetra fluviatilis | reverse complement strand
CCCACCCAGGGCCCCCACCACCGTGTCGCCCTCCCCCCCCTCAGCTGCTCAGCGCCGTGGTTGTTTGTCACTCGTCGTTCAAGGGGGGTGACTTTTATTTTGATGGGGGGTGGGTGGGGGGGGGGTCAGGGGCGTGACCTCTGTGGGGGGCGGATAAAAGGCAGGGGGAGGGGCCGGGGGGGGGGGGCTGATTGATGCTGGGGACCCGGGGTGGGGGGGAGGGGGGGACTCGTGTTTGAAAGTGGAACTTCATGAGTGTGTGGGTGTGTGTACGTGTCTGTGTGTACGTGTCTGTGTGTGTGTCTGTGTGTGTGTGTCTGTGTGTGTGTGTCTGTGTGTGTGTCTGTGTGTGTGTCTGTGTGTGTGTCTGTGTGTCTTGTGTCTGTGTGTGTCTGTGTGTTTCTCTGTGTGTGTGTGTGTCTCTGTGTGTGTCTTAATGTGTGTCTGTGTGTGTGTCTGTGTGTGTGTCTGTGTGTGTGTCTGTGTGCGTGTGTCTGTGTGCGTGTGTCTGTGTGCGTGTGTCTGTGTGCTCGCTAACAGCACTTGCCCCAACAGCCTGTTCACGTTGGAGGGGGGGACAGGGGAGCTTTGTCAGACCCGCCCACCTGACCCACCCCAACCACCCGCCTCACCCCACCCACCCCACCCACGCCCCCCACCCCACCCACCCCCCCCACCCACCCACCCACCTCACCCACCCCACCCACCCCACCCACCTCACCCACCTCACCCACCCAACCCGCCCACCTCACCCACCCACCTGACCCCGTTGACACAGTCGGCGTGGAGGCTGTGGCGGGCCGATGGAGGCTGGAGACCACGTGCCGTCACCACGTCCCAGGCGCTCACACAGCCCTCGGTGTCACCGCTCACCAGCACGCTGCCGCACCTGGTGGTGGTACACGCACAGCACCACCATCACCACCAACACCACCACCACCACCACCACAACACCATCACCACAACAACACCACAACAACACCACCACGTCCCAGGCGCTCACACAGCCCGCCGTGTCACCGCTCACCAGCACGCTGCCGCACCTGGTGGTGGTACACGCACAGCACCACCATCACCAACAACACCACCACCACCACAACACCATCACCACAACACCACCACACCATCAACCACCACGTCCCAGGCGCTCACACAGCCCTCGGTGTCACCGCTCACCAGCACGCTGCCGCACCTGGTGGTGGTACACGCACAGCACCACCATCACCAACAACACCATCACAACAAGAACACCACCACCAACACCACCACCACAACAACACCACACCACACCACCAATACCACCACCACAACACCGCCGTGTCACCGCTCACCAGCACGCTGCCGCACCTGGTGGTGGGACACGCACAGCACCACCATCACCACCAACACCACAACCACAACACCACCAACACCATTAGCATTACCACCACACCACCAGCAACCCACCACCACAACAACACCACCACCATCACCATCACAACACCACCACCATCACAACAACACCAACACCACCATCACCATCACACCACCACAACACCACCACACCACCACAACACCACCACACCACCGCCACCACGCCACCGTGTCAGCCTTAACGGAACGCCGCGAAAAGGCTGCTGTTAGCAAGCAGCAGTAGCGGGCCGGGGGGGGGACGAAGGTCAGGGGCAAGGTCGAATGCAAGTGGCACAAGGTCAAGGGTTGAGGCCAGATCAGGGGTCAAGGTCGGGTCCAAGAGCCGCATTGGGGTCAGGGTTGGGTCAGGGTCGAGTTCAAGGCCGGGTCAGGGTCCAAGTGGGTCAGGGTCAGGGTCGGGTCAAGGTCGAGTCTGAGGTCACGTTGGGGGTCAAGGACGATGCCAGGTCAGAGGTCAAGGTCGGGTCCAAGAGCCGCATTGAGGTCAAGGTGGGTCAGGGTCGGGTCAGAGGTCGAGGCCACGTTGGGGTCAAGGACGATGCCAGATCGGGGTCAAGGACAATGCCAGATCGGGGTCAAGGTCGGGTCAGGGTCAAGGTCGGGTCAAGGTCGGGTCAAGGTCAGGGTCAAGGGTCGGGTCAGGGTGGCTCGCTGACCGGCTCAGCTGGAAGTAGATGCGCTGGTTGGTGGTGACGACGCGGGGGAAGCAGCACAGGATCTCGCCTGGGGCTCGGAGATCCCAGCTCAGCAGCTCGGGGTCCTGACAACAACAACAACAACGTCAACAACGACGACGTCGTCAACAACAACGACGTCAACAACAACGACGTCAACAACAACAACAACGACGTCAACAACAACAACGACGACGACGTCAACAACAACGACGTCAACAACAACGACGTCAACAACAACAACGACGTCAACAGCAACGACGTCAACAACAACAACAACAACAACGACGTCAACAACAACGACGTCAACAACAAGAACAACGTCAACAACGACGTCAACAACAACAACAACGACGTCAACAACAACAACAACGACGTCAACAACAACAACGACGTCAACAACAACGTCAACAACGACGTCAACAACAACAACGACGTCAACAACAACAACAACGTCAACAACAACAACAACGTCAACAACAACGACGTCAACAACAACAACGTCACCTTGTGTGCCCCGCTGTACACAGCGGCTGCCTGTGTGTGTCCTTGTGTCTCCGCGTCTCCGCGTGTCTCCCCGCGTGTCCCCAGGTCTCCCCGAGTATCTCCTCTCGCGTCTCCCCGAGTGTCTCCCCGTGTCTCCCCGCGTGTCCCCCTGTCTCTATCCCCATGTCCCCATGTTTCTATCCCCATGTCCCTGTGTGTCTCCGTGTCTCCCCGCGTCTCCCCCCCCCCCCCGTCTCCTCGCCTGTCCCTGCGTCTCCCCTGTCTCCCCGCGTGTCCCCCTGTCTCTATCCCCATGTCCCCATGTTTCTATCCCCATGTCCCTGTGTGTCTCCCCGCGTCTCTCCCCCCCCCCCCCGTCTCCCCGCCTGTCCCTGCGTCTCCCGTGTCTCCCCGCGTGTCCCCGTGTCTCTATCCCCATCTCCCCGCGTGTCTCCCCGCCTGTCCCCGTGTCTCTATCCCCATCTCCCCGCGTGTCTCCCCGCCTGTCCCCGCGTGTCCCCCATCTCCCCGCGTCTCCCCGCCTGTCCCTGCGTCTCCCCCGCCTCCCCGTGTCTCCCCGCGTGTCTCTATCCCCGTCTCCCCGTGTGTCTCCCCGCCTGTCCCCGCGTCTCCCCGCTTGTCCCACCTTGCGCCCGCCCGTGTAGAGCGTGTGCCCGTCGGGCGAGAAGGCGAGGTGGGTGAGGCCTCCCCGGTGTCCCCGCAGGAGGCACAGGAGGCCCGGTTCGCGAGCTCCGTAGAGCGCCACGTCGCGGCCGTACGAGCCGCAGGCCACGACGCGACCCGCGGGGTCGTAGCAGACGCACGACACGATGCCCGCCAGGCCCACGCCACCCGCTGTGCGCAGGACACACACGCAGACACACGCAGACACACACACATATATATATAGATACACACACACATAGATACACATACATATAGATACACATATACACACGTACACGCGTGTAATGGGTTCCGGAGACACTTGTAGAGGCAACTTCTTTATTACAATACAACACTCCAACAGTCCTGACACCCTGTTACAGCCTAGGTACACGGCCTAGATACACAGCCTAGATACACATCCTAGCGACACGGCCTAGGTACACGGCCTAGGGTCACGGCCTAGGGTCACGGCCTAGGGTCACGGCCTAGATACACATCCTAGCGACACGGCCTAGATACACATCCTAGCGACACGGCCTAGGTACACGGCCTAGGTACACGGCCTAGATACACGGCCTAGGTACACGGCCTAGGGACACGGCCTAGGTACACAGCCTAGGGACACGGCCTAGGTACACGGCCTAGGGACACGGCCTAGGTACACGGCCTAGGTACACGGCCTAGGGACACGGCCTAGGTACACGGCCTAGGGACACGGCCTAGGTACACGGCCTAGGTACACAGCCTAGGTACACAGCCTAGGTACACAGCCTAGGTACACAGCCTAGGTACACGGCCTAGGTACACGGCCTAGGTACACAGCCTAGGTACACGGCCTAGGGACACGGCCTAGGTACACGGCCTAGGTACACGGCCTAGGGACACGGCCTAGGTACACGGCCTAGGTACACAGCCTAGGTACACGGCCTAGGTACACGGCCTAGGTACACGGCCTAGGTACACGGCCTAGCGACGCGGCCTAGGGACACAGCCTAGGTACACGGCCTAGGTACACGGCCTAGGGACACGGCCTAGGTACACGGCCTAGGGACACGGCCTAGGTACACGGCCTAGCGACGCGGCCTAGGGACACAGCCTAGGTACACGGCCTAGGTACGCGGCCTAGGGTTACAGCCTAGGTACACGGCCTAGGGACACGGCCTAGGGACACGGCCTAGGGACACGGCCTAGGTACACGGCCTAGGTACACGGCCTAGGGACACGGCCTAGGGACACGGCCTAGATAGACAGCCTAGGTACACGGCCTAGGTACACGGCCTAGGTACACGGCCTAGGTACACGGCCTAGGTACACAGCCTAGGTACACGGCCTAGGGTTACAGCCTAGGTACACGGCCTAGGGACACGGCCTAGGGACACGGCCTAGGTACACGGCCTAGGTACACTACTCTGGCTACGCTCTGGGGTCCTCCGGCTACAACTACCCTAGGGGAGGCTACCTGACCCGACCCAGCCAAGGTGCGGGTCTAGACTCTGGCTTCCTCGGAACTCGCCCTTACAAGGACGTAGAGCCGGGAGTCCCAGAGTGCCACCACTGGCCCTCACAGCGTCCCGGCCCTTACAAGGACAAGCGGGATGAGGGGGTCCAGGGTCCTAAGCTGGCTGGTCTTGGGTCTTGTGTCTTGAGCTACGACTGGCCCCGATCGTCCAGGGAGCTGCCCTTTTATGCCTCGTCTCCAACGAGGGGTGGGGGGCTGTGTGCGCCCCCACATATCCCACAGAGCACACACAGCCCCCCTGTTGGTTGCGCCAAGGGGCTTAAGCGTCTGGGGTGCCTGGGATCCTAGTGCCTGGAGCCAAGGGGCTTAGCTGTCTGGGGTGCCTGGGATCCTAGTGCCTGTCGCCAAGGGGCTTAGGTGTCTGGGGTGCCTGGGATCCTAGTGCCTGGCGCCAAGGGGCTTAAGTGTCTGGGGTGCCTGGGATCCTAGTGCCTGTCGCCAAGGGGCTTAAGCGTCTGGGGTGCCTGGGATCCTAGTGCCTGTCGCCAAGGGGCTTAAGTGTCTGGGGTGCCTGGGATCCTAGTGCCTGGAGCCAAGGGGCTTAAGTGTCTGGGGTGCCTGGGATCCTAGTGCCTGGAGCCAAGGGGCTTAAGTGTCTGGGGTGCCTGGGATCCTAGTGCCTGGAGCCAAGGGGCTTAAGCGTCTGGGGTGCCTGGGATCCTAGTGCCTGGCGCCAAGGGGCTTAAGTGCCTGGGGTGCCTGGGATCCTAGTGCCTGGAGCCAAGGGGCTTAAGCGTCTGGGGTGCCTGGGATCCTAGTGCCTGGAGCCAAGGGGCTTAAGCGTCTGGGGTGCCTGGGATCCTAGTGCCTGGCGCCAAGGGGCTTAAGCGTCTGGGGTGCCTGGGATCCTAGTGCCTGGAGCCAAGGGGCTTAAGCGTCTGGGGTGCCTGGGATCCTAGTGCCTGGAGCCAAGGGGCTTAAGTGTCTGGGGTGCCTGGGATCCTAGTGCCTGGAGCCAAGGGGCTTAAGTGCCTGGGGTGCCTGGGATCCTAGTGCCTGGCGCCAAGGGGCTTAAGTGTCTGGGGTGCCTGGGATCCTAGTGCCTGGCGCCAAGGGGCTTAAGTGTCTGGGGTCCCAGAGCCCCCAGCAGCCCCTCCCCTCTTACGGCACTACACACGTACATATAGATACACAGTGGAGCTGGTTTAGCGAGGCTGGTTTAGGGGGGGCTGGTTTAGTGGGGGGCTGCTTTGTGATGGGTGGACACTCTCACCGCTGGTCTTCCGCTGCTCACAGTCGCGTCCGGGCCGCCCCGTGGAGAAGAGACGCAGCGAGCGGGAGAAGCCGCAGGCCAGTCGGAGCCCGTCGGGGGAGAAGCAGAGCGAGCGAGCCGCCTCTAGCTCGTCCTCATAGCACCACCACCACAACCACAATCACAACCACCACAATGACCACAACAATCACAATCACAACCACCACAATCACCACCACAACCACCACCACAACATCATCATCATCATCATCGCAGAGCGAGCGAGCCGCCTCTAGTTCGTCCTCATAGCACCACAACCACAACAACCACAATCACAACCACCACAACCACAATCACCACAATCACAACCACCACCACAACCATCACCACCACAATCACAACCACCACAACCACAATCACAACCACCACCACAATCACAACCACCACAACCACAATCACAACAACAACATCATCATCATCATCGCAGAGCGAGCGAGCCGCCTCTAGCTCGTCCTCATAGCACCACCACCACAATCACCACCACAACCACAACCACAACCACCACAACCACAATCACCACAATCACAACCACCACCACCACCACAACCATCACCACCACAATCACAACCACCACAATCAAAACCACCACCACCACAATCACAACCACCACCACAACCACCACCACAACATCATTATCATTGCAGAGCGAGCGTGCCGCCTCCAGTTCGTTCTCATAGCACCACCACAACCACAACCATAATCACCACCACCACAAACACCACATCATCATCATCGTAGAGCGAGCGTGCCGCTTCCAGCTCGTCCTCATAGCACCACCACCACCACAACCACCACAATCACAACAACTACCACAACAATCACCACCACAATCACAAGCACCACAACCACAACCATCACAACCACAATCACCACAACATCATCATCATCGTAGAGCGAGCGTGCCGCTTCCAGCTCGTCCTCATAGCACCACCACAACCACAACCATAATCACCACCACCACCACCACAAACACCACCACATCATCATCATCATCATCGTAGAGCGAGCGTGCCGCTTCCAGCTCGTCCTCATAGCACCACCACCACCACCACAACCACCACCACAATCACCACCACAACCACCACCACAATCACCACCACAACCACCACCACAACATCATCGCAGAGCGAACGTGCCGCCTCGAGCTCATCCAGATAGCACCACAACCACCACAACAACTACCATCACCACAACCACCACCATCACAACCACCGCAACCGCCACCACAACCGGTGTTGTTGTTGTAATGTTGTTGTTGTAATGTTGTAATGTTGTAATGTTCTTCTTGGTTCTTTCGGTAAAGTCACGTAGAAGGGAAGTAATAAAATAATAAAAATAAAACATAATACAATTATTTGTGAGAATAATTGTATTATGTTTTTATATTTATTTTTATTATTTTATTACTTCCCTTCTACGTGATGACTTTACCGAAAGAACCAAGAAGATGAATCCCTGCAGTCACGAAAGCTTTACATCGAAATGTTGTTGTTGTTGTTGTAATGTTGTTGTTGTTGTTGTTTGTGTTACCAGGTGGTCGTAGGCGCGGTATGACGCTCGGAGCTGCCCCGTGAAGGCGTCCCACATGTGGATGGGGTTGTCACGGCTCGTGCTCGCCAGCCTGGCACAACGACACCACCACCACCACCACCACCACGTCACACCACCACCACCACCACCACGTCACACAACCACCACCACGATCACCACCACGTCACACAACCACCACCACCACCATCACCACCACGTCACACCACCACCACCATCACCACGTCACACCACCACCACGTCACACCACCACCACCACGATCACCACCACGTCACACAACCACCACCACCACCACGATCACCACCACGTCACACAACCACCACCACCATCACCACCACGTCACACCACCACCACCACCATCACCACGACCACCACCACCACGTCACACCACCACCAGCACGTTACACCACCACCACCACGTCACACAACCACCACCACGACCACCACGTCACACCGTCACCACCACCACGTCACACAACCACCACGTCACACCACCACCACCACCACGTCACACCACCACCACCACCACGTCACACAACCACCACCACGACCACCACGTCACACCGTCACCACCACCACGTCACACAACCACCACCACCACGTCACACCACCACCACCACGTCACACCACCACCACCACCACGTCACACCACCACCACGTCACACAACCACCACCACCACGTCACACCACCACCACCACCACGTCACACCACCACCACGTCACACCACCACCACCACGTCACACAACCACCACCACCACGTCACACAACCACCACCACCACGTCACACCACCACCATCACCACGTCACACCACCACCACCACGACCACCACCACGTCACACCGTCACCACCACCACGTCACACCACCACCATCACCACGTCACACCACCACCATCACCACGTCACACAACCACCACCACCACAACCACGTCACACAACCACCACCACCACCACGTCACACCACCACCATCACCACGTCACACCACCACCACCACGACCACCACCACGTCACACCGTCACCACCACCACGTCACACCACCACCACCACGTCACACCACCACCATCACCACGTCACACCACCACCATCACCACGTCACACCACCACGACCACCACCACGTCACACCGTCACCACCACCACGTCACACCACCACCATCACCACGTCACACCACCACCACGTCACACAACCACCACCACCACGTCACACCATCACCACCACCACGTCACACCGTCACCGTGCGTGGTGCTGGCCACCCACCCCCTCGTGTGCCACAGTGCCGGCAGCTTTCACAGGTGCTGCTCGCTAACAGCACTTGCCCCTGCAGTCTGTTAAAGACTACACGGGGGACCTTTGTCTTTGGGATGCGTGTGTGCACGTGCATGCGTCTGTGCGTGCGTATGTGTGCGTGTGCGCGTGCGCGTGTGTGCGTGTGTGCGCATGTGCGCGTGCGTGTGTGTGCATGCGTGCGTGTGCGTGCGTGTGTGTGCGTGTGTGCGTGTGTGTGGTGCGTGTGTGTGGTGCGTGTGTGCGTGTGTGATGAGTGGCGCTTACACACAGGACGTGGGGTCGTAGGAGTTCATGAGCGTGTGTGCGTGTGTGTGCGTGTGTGTGGTGCGTGTGTGAGTGTGTGTGCGTGTGTGTGTGTGCGTGTGTGTGGTGAGTGTGTGCGTGTGTGCGTGTGTGCGTGTGTGTGCGTGTGTGTGTGGTGCGTGTGTGTGCGTGTGTGTGGTGCGTGTGTGAGTGTGTGTGCGTGTGTGTGTGCGTGGGTGTGCGTGTGGTGCGTGTGTGCGTGTGTGTGTGTGTGTGGTGCGTTTGTGTGCGTGTGTGTGGTGCGTGTGTGAGTGTGTGTGCGTGTGTGTGTGCGTGTGTGTGCGTGTGAGTGTGTGTGCGTGTGTGCGGTGCGTGTGTGAGTGTGTGTGCATGCGTGTGCGTGCGTGCGTGTGTGTGCGTGTGCGTGTGTGTGCGTGTGTGTGCGTGTGTGATGAGTGGCGCTTACACACAGGACGTGGGGTCGTAGGAGTTCATGAGCGTGTGTGCGTGTGTGTGCGTGTGTGTGGTGCGTGTGTGAGTGTGTGTGCGTGTGTGGCGTGTGTGCGTGTGTGCGCGTGTGTGTGGTGCGTGTGTGAGTGTGTGTGCGTGTGCGTGTGTGCGATGCGTGGCGCTCACACGCAAGACGTGGGGTCGTAGGAGTTCATGAGCGTGTGTGCGTGTGTGTGCGTGTGTGTGCGTGTGTGTGCGTGTGCGTGCGCGTGCGTGCGCGTGCGTGTGTGAGTGTGTGTGCGTGTGTGTGTGTGCGTGTGTGCGTGTGTGTGGTGCGTGTGTGTGTGTGTGGTGCGTGTGTGTGCGTGTGTGTGGTGCGTGTGTGAGTGTGTGTGTGTGTGCGTGTGTGTGCGTGTGTGTGCGTGTGTGCGCGTGTGTGCGTGTGTGCGTGTGTGCGCGTGTGCGCGTGTGCGCGTGTGTGTGCGTGTGAGTGTGCATGTGTGTGCGTGTGTGTGGTGCGTGTGTGAGCGTGTGTGCGTGCGCGTGTGTGCGTGCGTGCGTGTGTGCGATGCGTGGCGCTCACACGCAAGACGTGGGGTCGTAGGAGTTCATGAGCGGGTACCAGCAGAAGTCGTAGACAGACTCCGCCTCGTGCATTCGCAGAGCCGGGGCCTGGGACACGCGGGGAGAGGGCAGGGTGGGTGGTGAGCGGCGTGGTGAGTGAGTGGTGAGTGCTGAGTAGCGTGGTGGGTGGCGTGGTGAGTGGTGAGTAGCGTGGTGGTAGTGGTGAGTGGCGTGGTGAGTGGCGTGGTGAGTGGTGAGTAGCGTGGTGGTAGTGGTGAGTGGCGTGGTGAGTGGCGTGGTGAGTGGTGAGTAGCGTGGTGGGTGGCGTGGTGGGTAGGGTGGTGAGTAGAGTGGTGAGTAGCATGGTGAGTGGCGTGGTGAGTGGTGAGTAGCGTGGTGGTAGTGGTGAGTGGCGTGGTGAGTGAGTGGTGAGTGGTGAGTAGCGTGGTGGTAGTGGTGAGCGGCGTGGTGAGTGAGTGGTGAGTGGTGAGTAGCGTGGTGGGTGGCGTGGTGGGTAGGGTGGTGAGTAGAGTGGTGAGTAGCATGGTGAGTAGGGTGATGGGTAGGGTGGTGAGTGTACCCCACTCACCATCTGTTCAGGCTCGAGCGTGGTGGTGGTGGTGGTGAGTGGGGGGTGAGTAGCGTGGTGAGTGTACCCCACTCACCATCTGTTCAGGCTCGAGCGTGGTGGTGGTGGTGGTGGTGAGTGGGGGGTGAGTAGGGTGGTGAGTGTACCCCACTCACCATCTGTTCAGGCTCGAGCGTGGTGGTGGTGGTGGTGAGTGGGGGGTGAGTAGCGTGGTGAGTGTACCCCACTCACCATCTGTTCAGGCTCGAGCGTGGTGGTGGTGGTGAGTGGGGGGTGAGTAGGGTGGTGAGTGTACCCCACTCACCATCTGTTCAGGCTCGAGCGTGGTGGTGGTGGTGGTGGTGAGTGGGGGGTGAGTAGCGTGGTGAGTGTACCCCACTCACCATCTGTTCAGGCTCGAGCGTGGTGGTGGTGAGTGGGGGGTGAGTAGCGTGGTGAGTGTACCCCACTCACCATCTGTTCAGGCTCGAGTGTGGTGGTGGTGGTGGTGAGTGGGGGGTGAGTAGCGTGGTGAGTGTACCCCACTCACCATCTGTTCAGGCTCGAGTGTGGTGGTGGTGGTGGTGAGTGGGGGGTGAGTAGCGTGGTGAGTGTACCCCACTCACCATCTGTTCAGGCTCGAGCGTGGTGGTGGTGGTGGTGGTGAGTGGGGGGTGAGTAGCGATGGTGAGTGTACCCCACTCACCATCTGTTCAGGCTCGAGTGTGGTGGTGGTGGTGGTGAGTGGGGGGTGAGTAGCGTGGTGAGTGTACCCCACTCACCATCTGTTCAGGCTCGAGTGTGGTGGTGGTGGTGGTGAGTGGGGGGTGAGTAGCGTGGTGAGTGTACCCCACTCACCATCTGTTCAGGCTCGAGCGTGGTGGTGGTGGTGGTGGTGAGTGGGGGGTGAGTAGCGATGGTGGGGAGGTTGAACACCCTCAGCGCGTTATCCTCGCTGTTGGTGAGGAAGCATGTTCCGTCCGGGGCCCTGCAACCACAACCACAACAACAATAACTACAACAACCACCACCACAACAATAACTACAACCACCACAACAATAACTACAACCACCACAACAATAACTACAACCACCACAACAATAACTACAACAACCACCACCACAACAATAACTACAACCACCACAACAATAACTACAACCACCACAACAATAACTACAACCACCACAACAATAACTACAACCACCACAACAATAACTACAACCACCACAACAATAACTACAACCACCACAACAATAACTACAACCACCACAACAATAACTACAACCACCACAACAATAACTACAACCACCACAACAATAACTACAACAACCACCACAACAATAACTACAACCACCACAACAATAACTACAACCACCACAACAATAACTACAACCACCACAACAATAACTACAACCACCACCACAACAATAACTACAACCACCACAACAATAACTACAACCACCACAACAATAACTACAACCACCACAACAATAACTACAACCACCACAACAATAACTACAACCACCACAACAATAACTACAACCACCACAACAATAACTACAACAACCACAACAATAACTACAACCACCACAACAATAACTACAACCACCACAACAATAACTACAACCACCACAACAATAACTACAACCACCACAACAATAACTACAACCACTACCACAACTACAACAACCACAACAATAACTACAACAACCACCACAACAATTACTGCAACAATAACTACAACAACCACCACCACAACGATAACTACAACCACCACAACTACCACCACCATTACTACCACAACAACCAGCAGTACGACCACCACCAACAACAACCACCACCGTGACTGTACTACCAAAACGACCACCACCACTGCCATGATCGCAACCACTCACTCACCACTGCTCACCACTCGCGCTCACCACTCACCACCGCTCACCACCGCTCACCACTCACACTCACCACCACCGCTCACCACCACCACTCACCACTCGCGCTCACCACCACCACTTGCGCTCACCGCTCACCACCGCTCACCACTCACACTCACCACCGCTCACCACTTGCGCTCACCACTCGCGCTCACCACCACCGCTCACCACCACCACTCACCACTCGCGCTCACCACCACCACTTGCGCTCACCGCTCCCCACCGCTCACCACTCGCGCTCACCACCACCGCCCACCACCACCACTTGCGCTCACCGCTCACCACCGCTCACCACTCGCGCTCACCACCACTGCCCACCACCACCGCTCACCACCACCGCTCACCACTCGCGCTCACCGCTCACCAGAGGCAGCCCTTGAGGAAGTTGTGGGGTGAGGAGGCGAACTCCGAGGTGGAGTGGGCCACGAGTCGCGGCGGCGAGGACAGGCTGCAGGTCTCACCACTACCACCATCACCACACACATCATCAACATCATCAACATCATCACATACATCATCAACATCGTCAACATCGTCAACATCACACACATCATCATCAACATCGTCATCACCAGGAGGCGTGGCGGTGAGGACAGGCTGCAGGTCTCACCACTACCACCATCACCACACACATCATCAACATCATCACATACATCATCAACATCGTCAACATCACACACATCATCATCAACATCGTCATCACCAGGAGGCGTGGCGGTGAGGACAGGTTGCAGGTCTCACCACTACCACCATCACCACACACATCATCAACATCATCAACATCATCACATACATCATCAACATCGTCAACATCACACACATCATCATCAACATCGTCATCACCAGGAGGCGTGGCGGTGAGGACAGGCTGCAGGTCTCAACACTACCACCATCACCACACACATCATCAACATCATCAACATCATCACATACATCATCAACATCGTCAACATCGTCAACATCACACACATCATCATCAACATCGTCATCACCAGGAGGCGTGGCGGTGAGGACAGGCTGCAGATCTCACCACTACCACCATCACCACACACATCATCAACATCATCAACATCATCACATACATCATCAACATCGTCAACATCACACACATCATCATCAACATCGTCATCACCAGGAGGCGTGGCGGTGAGGACAGGCTGCAGGTCTCACCACTACCACCATCACCACACACATCATCAACATCATCAACATCATCACATACATCATCAACATCGTCAACATCACACACATCATCATCAACATCGTCATCACCAGGAGGCGTGGCGGTGAGGACAGGCTGCAGGTCTCAACACTACCACCATCACCACACACATCATCAACATCATCAACATCATCACATACATCATCAACATCGTCAACATCACACACATCATCATCAACATCGTCATCACCAGGAGGCGTGGCGGTGAGGACAGGCTGCAGGTCTCACCACTACCACCATCACCACACACATCATCAACATCGTCATCACCACACATCAACATCGTCAACATCATCAACATCATCAACATCACACACGTCAACATCATCAACATCACACACATCGTCAACATCGTCATCAACATCACACACATCAACATCGTTATCAACATCACACACATCAACATCGTTATCATCACACACACACATCATCAACATCGTTATCAACATCACCACACACATCGTCAACATCGTTATCATCATCACACACACATCATCAACATCGTTATCAACATCACACACACCACCATCATCATCATCACCACACATCAACACCACACACATCAACATCATCACAGCTACCATCATCATCACAGATACCACCATCATCATCAGCACAGCTACCACCATCATCATCACAGCTACCATCAGCATCACAGCTACCACCATCATCACAGCTACCATCATCAGCACAGCAACCACCATCATCATCAGCAGCATCACAGCTACCATCATCATCAGCAGCATCACAGCTACCATCACCATCACAGCTACCATCATCAGCACAGCAACCACCATCATCATCATCAGCAGCATCACAGCTACCATCATCATCATCAGCAGCACAGCTACCATCATCACCATCACAGCTACCATCACCATCACAGCTACCATCATCAGCACAGCAACCACCATCATCATCATCAGCAGCATCACAGCTACCATCATCATCAGCAGCATCACAGCTACCATCACCATCACAGCTACCATCATCAGCACAGCAACCACCATCATCATCATCAGCAGCATCACAGCTACCATCATCATCATCATCAGCAGCACAGCTACCATCATCACCATCACAGCTACCATCACCATCACAGCTACCATCATCAGCACAGCAACCACCATCATCATCAGCAGCATCACAGCTACCATCATCATCAGCAGCATCACAGCTACCATCACCATCACAGCTACCATCATCAGCACAGCAACCACCATCATCAGCAGCAGCAGCATCACAGCTACCATCATCATCAGCAGCATCACAGCTACCATCATCATCATCAGCATCACAGCTACCATCAGCACAGCTACCATCATCATCATCAGCAATGCCGGACGGGACAGAGCGTGTCTCCGTGTCCCCGTGTCCCCGTGTCTCCGTGACCCCGTGTCCCCGTGTCTCCGTGACCCCGTGTCTCCCTGTCTCCATGACCCCGTGTCTCCGTGACCCCGTGTCCCCGTGTCTCCGTGACCCCGTGTCCCCGTGTCTCCGTGTCTCCGTGTCTCCGTGACCCCGTGTCTCCGTGACCCCGTGACCCCGTGTCTCCGTGACCCCGTGTCCCCGTGACCCCGTGTCCCCGTGTCCTCGTGACCCCGTGTCTCCGTGACCCCGTGTCCCCGTGTCCCCGTGTCTCCGTGACCCCGTGTCTCCGTGACCCCGTGTCCCCGTGACCCCGTGTCTCCGTGACCCCGTGTGTCCGTGACCCCGTGTCCCCGTGTCCCCGTGACCCCGTGTCTCCGTGACCCCGTGTCCCCGTGACCCCGTGTCCCCGTGTCTCCGTGTCCCCGTGTCTCCGTGTCCCCGTGTCTCCGTGACCCCGTGTCTCCGTGACCCCGTGTCCCCGTGTCTCCGTGTCTCCGTGACCCCGTGTCCCCGTGACCCCGTGTCTCCGTGTCTCCGTGACCCCGTGTCTCCGTGTCCCCGTGTCTCTGTGTCTCCGTGTCCCCGTGTCTCCGTGTCTCCGTGACCCCGTGTCTCCGTGACCCCGTGTCCCCGTGACCCCGTGTCTCCGTGACCCCGTGACCCCGTGTCCCCGTGTCCCCGTGTCTCCGTGTCCTCGTGACCCCGTGTCTCCGTGTCCCCGTGACCCCGTGTCTCCGTGACCCCGTGACCCCGTGTCTCCGTGACCCCGTGTCCCCGTGTCTCCGTGACCCCGTGTCTCCGTGTGTCCGTGACCCCGTGACCTCGTGTCCCCGTGTCTCCGTGTCCCCGTGACCCCGTGTCTCCGTGACCCCGTGTGTCCGTGACCCCGTGACCCCGTGACCCCGTGTCCCCGTGTCTCCGTGTGTGCCGTGCGTCTCCTCACTAGAAGGCCGAGTCCCCGACCTCCATGCTTTCTTGATCATCGGCATTCCCAGACTCCTGATCCTCGGCATTCCCAGATTTCCCACTGCCGGGATTCTCAACGCCCAGTTCTTCGGAATTCCCAGATTCCTGATAACCGGGAATGCTTTGTCCCAGTTCTTCAGAATTCACAGATTCCCGATAACCGGAATTGCTTTGTCCCAGTTCTTCAGAATTCCCGGATTCCTGATAACCGGAATTGCTTTGTCCCAGTTCTTCAGAATTTCCAGATCCCTGATAACCGGAATTCCTGACATCCATTTCCTCACAAGTCTCAGAATCCCGTTCATGGGAATACTGGAGTCTGTGTTCCACATTCCCAGATTCTTGAACCTCGGCAGAATTCCCACATTCCTCATCGACAATATCGGGATTCCCTGATTCATGTCCATCATCCACAGAAGGCGGAAATCCCGGGATGGACTCCGATGCTTGGAGCGTGGAGTGGGATGCACTGGGAGCAGGATGAGGTGCAAATCCCGGGATGGATTCCGATGCTTGGAGCGTGGAGTGGGATGCACTGGGAGCAGGATGAGGTGGAAGTCCCGGGATGGATTCCGATGCTTGGAGCGTGGAGTGGGAGACACTGGGAGCAGGATGAGGTGGAAATCCCGGGATGGATTCCGATGCTTGGAGCGTGGACTGGGATGCACTGGGAGCAGGAGGTGGAAATCCCGGGATGGATTCCGATGCTTGGAGCGTGGACTGGGATGCACTGGGAGCAGGAGGTGGAAATCCCGGGATGGATTCCGATGCTTGGAGCGTGGACTGGGATGCACTGGGAGCAGGAGGTGGAAATCCCGGGATGGATTCCGATGCTTGGAGCGTGGACTGGGAGGCACTGGGAGCAGGATGAGGTGGAAATCCCGGGATGGATTCCGATGCTTGGAGCGTGGACTGGGAGGCACTGGGAGCAGGAGGATTGGGAGTCGATCCGGTGGGATGACAATCACCCATCATCGTTCACCGTATCCTGTTCATACGCCGGCACACGGGTGACAGTCAGCTGAGTCGGCAAGTCACTCACTCACCCAGTCACTCACTCACTGACGCGATCAGTCATTCATTCAATCACTCACCTACTCGTCCCATCATACAACCCAGTCAGTCACTCACCAACTCGCTCGGGCACTCATCCACTCACTCACCTATTCGCTCACCCAATCGCTCACCCCACTCACCCACCCCACTCACCCACCCCACTCACCCCACTCGCTCACCCCACTCGCTCACCCCACTCACTCACCCAGTCGCTCACCCCACTCACCCACCCCACTCACCCCAGTCATTCAACTACTCACGCAATCAGTCATTCATTCAATCACTCACCTACTCGCCAAATCAGTTAACTCACCACATCATACAACCCAGTCACCAACTCACCAACTCGCTCGGGCACTCATCCACTCACTCACCTATTCGCTCACACAATCGCTCACTCAGTCGCTCACCCCACTCACCCACCCCACTCACCCATCCCGCTCACCACACTCGCTCACCCACCCCGCTCACCCCACTCGCTCACCCCACTCACTAACCCACTCCACTCACTCACCCAGTCGCTCACCCTACTCACCCATCCCACTCACCCCAGTCATTCAACTACTCACGCGATCAGTCATTCATTCAATCACTCACCTGCTCACCCAATCCGTTAACTCAC
This sequence comes from Lampetra fluviatilis, assembly GCF_964198595.1. Taxonomy (NCBI): domain Eukaryota; kingdom Metazoa; phylum Chordata; class Hyperoartia; order Petromyzontiformes; family Petromyzontidae; genus Lampetra; species Lampetra fluviatilis. The sequence continues at coordinate 4,266,731 of NC_136341.1, read as the reverse complement.
CACATCATACACCCAGTCAGCCACTCACCAACTTGCTCACTCACTCGGGCACTCATCCACTCACCTATTTGGTCACCCAATTCGTCACTCAGTCGCTCACTCACCCAGTCGCTCACCCCACTCACTCACCCAGTCGCTCCACCCACCCCACTCACTCACCCCACTCACTCACCCACCCCACTCACTCACCCACCCCACTCACTCACCCACCCCACTCACTCACCCACCCCACTCACTCACCCACCCCACTCACTCACTCACCCACCCCACTCACTCACTCACCCCACTCACTCACCCACCCCACTCACTCACCCACCCCACTCACTCACCCACCCCACTCACTCACCCACCCCACTCACTCACCCACCCCACTCACTCACCCACCCCACTCACTCACCCACCCTACCCACCCGACTCACTCACCCACCCCACTCACTCACTCACCCACCCCACTCACCCCCCACCCACTCACTCACCCCCCTCACTCACCCCCCTCACTCAACCCCCTCACTCACCCCACTCACTCACCCACCCCACTCACTCACCCACCCCACTCACTCACCCACCCCACTCACTCACCCACCCCACTCACTCACCCACCCCACTCACTCACCCACCCTACCCACCCCACTCACTCACCCACCCCACTCACCCCCCACCCACTCACTCACCCCCCTCACTCATCCCACTCACTCAACCCCCTCACTCACCCCACTCACTCACCCACCCCACTCACTCACCCACCCCACTCACTCAACCCCCTCACTCACCCCACTCACTCACCCCACCCACTCACCCCCCTCACTCACCCCACTCACTCACCCCACCCACCCCACTCACTCACCCCACCCACCCACTCACCCACCCCACCCACCCCACTCACTCACCCACCCCACTCACTCACTCACCCACCCCACTCACCCCCCACCCACTCACTCACCCCACTCACTCACCCCACTCACTCACCCCACCCCACTCACCCACCCCACTCACTCACTCACCCCACTCACTCACCCACCCCACTCACTCACCCACCCCACTCACTCACCCACCCTACCCACCCCACTCACTCACCCACCCCACTCACTCACTCACCCACCCCACTCACCCCCCACCCACTCACTCACCCCCCTCACTCACCCCCCTCACTCACCCCACTCACTCACCCCACCCACTCACCCCCCTCACTCACCCCACCCACCCCACTCACTCACCCCACCCACCCCACTCACTCACCCACCCCACTCACTCACCCACCCCACCCACCCCACTCACTCACCCACCCCACTCACTCACTCACCCACCCCACTCACCCCCCACCCACTCACTCACCCCACTCACTCACCCCACTCACTCACCCCACCCCACTCACTCACCCACCCCACTCACTCACCCACCCCACTCACTCACCCACCTCACTCACTCACCCACCCTACCCACCCCACTCACTCACCCACCCCACTCACTCACTCACTCACCCCACCCACCCCACTCACTCACCCACCCCCACTCACTCACCCACCCCACCCACCCACCCCACTCACCCACCCCACTCACTCACTCACCCACCCCACTCACTCACTCACCCACCCCACTCACCCCCCACCCACTCACCCCACTCACTCACCCCACCCACCCCACTCACTCACCCCACCCACCCCACTCACTCACCCACCCCACTCACTCACCCACCCCACCCACCCCACTCACTCACCCACCCCACTCACTCACTCACCCACCCCACTCACTCACCCCACTCACTCACCCCACTCACTCACCCCACCCCACTCACTCACCCACCCCACTCACTCACCCACCCCACTCACTCACCCACCCCACTCACTCACCCACCCTACCCACCCCACTCACTCACCCACCCCACTCACTCACTCACTCACCCCACCCCACTCACTCACCCACCCCACTCAATCACCCACCCCACTCACTCACCCACCCCACCCACCCCACTCACTCACCCACCCCACTCACTCACTCACCCACCCCACTCACTCACCCCACTCACTCACCCCACTCACTCACCCCCCTCACTCACCCCACTCACTCACCCACCCCACTCACCCCCCACCCACTCACTCACCCCCCTCACTCACCCCCCTCACTCACCCCACTCACTCACCCACCCCACTCACTCACCCACCCCACTCACTCACCCACCCCACTCACTCACCCACCCCACTCACTCACCCACCCCACTCACTCACCCACCCCACTCACTCACCCACCCCACTCACTCACCCACCCCACTCACTCACTCACCCACCCCACTCACTCACCCACCCTACCCACCCCACTCACTCACCCACCCCACTCACTCACTCACCCACCCCACTCACCCCCCACCCACTCACTCACCCCCCTCACTCACCCCACTCACTCAACCCCCTCACTCACCCCACTCACTCACCCCACCCACTCACCCCCCTCACTCACCCCACTCACTCACCCCACCCACCCCACTCACTCACCCCACCCACCCACTCACCCACCCCACCCACCCCACTCACCCCCCACCCACTCACTCACCCCACTCACTCACCCCACTCACTCACCCCACCCCACTCACTCACCCACCCCACTCACTCACTCACCCCACTCACTCACCCACCCCACTCACTCACCCACCCCACTCACTCACCCACCCTACCCACCCCACTCACTCACCCACCCCACTCACTCACTCACTCACCCCCCACCCACTCACTCACCCCCCTCACTCACCCCACTCACTCAACCCACTCACTCACCCCACCCACTCACCCCCCTCACTCACCCCACTCACTCACCCGACCCACCCCACTCACTCACCCCACCCACCCCACTCACTCACCCACCCCACTCACTCACCCACCCCACCCACCCACCCCACTCACTCACCCACCCCACTCACTCACCCACCCCACTCACCCCCCACCCACTCACTCACCCCACTCACTCACCCCACTCACTCACCCCACTCACTCACCCACCCCACTCACTCACCCACCCCACTCACTCACCCACCCCACTCACTCACCCCACTCACTCACTCACCCACCCCACTCACCCCCCACCCACTCACTCACCCCACTCACTCACCCCACTCACTCACCCCACTCACTCACCCCACTCACTCACCCCACTCACTCACCCACCCCACTCACCCCCCACCCACTCACTCACCCCACCCACCCACCCCCCTCACTCACCCCACTCACTCACCCCACCCACCCCACTCACTCACCCCACCCACCCCACTCACTCACCCACCCCATTCACTCACCCACCCCACCCACCCCACTCACTCACCCACCCCACTCACTCACTCACTCACCCCACCCACCCCACTCACTCACCCACCCCACTCACTCACCCACCCCACTCACTCACTCACCCACCCCACCCACCCCACTCACTCACCCCACTCACTCACTCACCCACCCCACTCAGCCCCCACCCACTCACTCACCCCACTCACTCACCCCACTCACTCACCCCACTCACTCACCCACCCCACTCACCCCCCACCCACTCACTCACCCCACCCACTCACCCCCCTCACTCACCCCACTCACTCACCCCACCCACCCCACTCACTCACCCCACCCACCCCACTCACTCACCAACCCCACTCACTCACCCACCCCACTCACTCACCCACCCCACCCACCCCACTCACTCACCCACCCCACTCACTCACTCACCCACCCACCCCACTCACCCCCCACCCACTCACTCACCCCACTCACTCACCCCACTCACTCACCCCACTCACTCACCCCACTCACTCACCCGAGGCCGATTCTCACCTGGGCAGAACCCCAGAGTAGCCCTTGTAAACATCCACCACCAGCACCACGATGATCGTGATAACTACGAGGCAGTGACGCGACTTGCAGGAGGTTTTGTCTGAACGCGGCGCCAACTTTGCGAGGCGTGTGTACAGTGCGCTGCAGTCACCCAGCGTCGTACAGTGCGCGCGTGAGGCGCTGCCAGGCGGGGCCTTGTGGCCATGACGTCATCGCGTTCGTTTGCGTGGTGACGTCACCGGGGCAGGTTACGGGGTGACGTCATCGCGTTTGTTTGCGTGGTGACATCACGTTCGCTTCCGTGGGTGGCGTCACCGCTTTGGTTTGCGTGGTGACGTCACCTTGTTCCGTTTGCGTGAGGGCGTCACCACGTTCGCTTGCGTGGTGGGCGTCACCGCGTTGGTTTGCGTGGTGACGTCACCGCGTTCATTTGCGTGGTGACGTCACCACGTTCGCTTCCGTGGGTGAAAAAGTTCGTTTGCGTTAGTGACGTCACCGCGTTCGTTTGCGTTAGTGACGTCACCACGTTCCGTTTGCGTGGTGACGTCACCACGTTCGCTTCCGTGGGTGAAAAAGTTCGTTTGCGTTAGTGATGTCACCACGTTCGTTTGCGTAAGTGACGTCACCGCGTTCCGTTTGCGTGGCGGCGTCACCTCGTTCGTTTGTGTGGTGACGTCACCGCGTTCCGTTTGCGTGGGTGGCGTCACCACGTTCCTTTGCGTGGTGACGTCACCACGTTCGTATGCACGGTACCGTCACCACGTTTGTTTGCGTGGTGACGCCATCGAGTTAATCCTCAAGTTCAAGTTTCAAGTTCATTTATTAGGTATAGCCCTGTGAGCCATTCGGCTCTTGAATCGGGTGCAACCGCAACAAACAAAAAAACATCTTAAAGTGAATACGTGACTAAGTGCAAACAGAAAATCCAAGAAAAGACAGCAAAATTTTGCACAAAAAACACCGTCACATTCGTCGCTTGGTGACGTCATTGCGCCGAGCTGCCTCGTGTTGATGTCACCGCGTTACGCCGGCGTCGTAGCGTCACTACGCAAAGACACCCATTGACTGTGCGTGCCGTGTGTGGGCGGGTCTCTGGGAAACGCAATTACGTCATCGCGCCGGCACGGTGTTGCAAAAAGTTTAGCGCGGATGACGTCATTGAGTAAACTAGATGACGTCATCACGCCTTGGCGAATGGGGGAAGAGCGGGGGGGGAGGCGCTGAAGTTGAATTTGCTCAGGACCGCTCGCTCTACGTCATCGCGCTTACTCGGTGACGTCATTACGGCGGCAATGTTAACCTCGCGCGCGATGACGTCGCCGCGCGCGCCGACATGACGTCATCCCGCGTCGCCGCTGTTTTGTTTTTTTATCGGCAGTCGATGCGTCCCGAGTGAAGACGCGAACACCGGCGCTGCCTTCGTCTCGACGACGGTAATCGATCAACAGTAAGCGGAGTCAGTTCATCGCTAATAATCGCTAATCGATCAAAACAACAAAAAATCGTTACCACAAACGATTTTTTTTTTCTATATCCCGAGAGGGGGGGGGGGGGGTCCGTCCTCCCGGGGGGTCCCGCCGGAGCGGACGCGGGGTCGGGCCGCAGGCTCGCTAGGCGAGGCCGAGGCTTCGGGCCTGATCTACGGGGAATCGCGAGCGCGCAGTTCAATTGCGTGTCGACGTTAAATGTTTGCAGCAAACGCCGCAACCTCCTCGGGCTCGAGTTGACAAACAACAACAACAGTCTTAGGGATAAGAAATAGATGATCACGTTTTAAACAGTGGCGTACTAACGGCGATATTGACGTCTTAGCGGTTAAGCGGTAATTATAATTGCTGTGTAACAAAAACAATGTTTTTGTTCCTGGGTAGTAAGTGTCATTTTCTAAATTTCGATTTAAAGCCTTCGTGACTGCAGGGATTCATCTTCTTGGTTCTTTCGGTAAAGTCACGTAGAAGGGAAATAATAAAAAAAAATAAAAAAATAATTCGACCTGAGAACGGCTGCTTGCGTTGTGGCCGAAACGTCGTGAGAATTGTATTTCATTATGTTTTATTTTTATTATTTTATTACTTCCCTTCTACGTGATGACTTTACCGAAAGAACCAAGAAGATGAATCCTAATTATTGTCTATTTGTTTGTGTTTATCTCTCTTGTGGTGGGGCTTTGTAGGATGAACGTTGAGATTGATAATGGGCACGGGGTGACCACTAAGGTCTGAGTTGGTCTGTGATAAGGGTTTGACAGGTATGGTATAGAAGTGTAGTGTATAGTAGTGTATAGTAGTGCGGTGTATAGTAGTGTAGTGTATAGTGTAGTGTATAGTAGTGTTGTCTGTAGCAGTGTAGTGTATAGTAGTGTAGTGTATAGTAGTGCAGTGTATGGTAGTGTATAGTGTAGTGTATAGTGTAGTGTATAGTAGTGCAGTGTATAGTATTGTATAGTGTAGTGTATAGGAGTGTTGTCTGTAGCAGTGCAGTGTATAGTGTAGTGTATAGTGTAGTGTATAGGAGTGTTGTCTGTAGCAGTGCAGTGTATAGTGTAGTGTATAGTGTAGTGTATAGGAGTGTTGTCTGTAGCAGTGCAGTGTATAGTGTAGTGTATAGGAGTGTTGTCTGTAGCAGTGCAGTGTATAGTAGTGTATAGTGTAGTGTATAGGAGTGCAGTGTATAGTAGTGTATAGTGTAGTGTATAGGAGTGCAGTGTATAGTAGTGTATAGTGTAGTGTATAGGAGTGTAGTGTATTGTAGCATATCTGTCAACCCATACGGTTTATTACCCTGTATTCTTGTACAGGGGAATTGAGTCTTCATGTTCCATACGGCGTACAGCCGTTTCAATACGGGCAAAATTAATGATCGTAATTATTTGTCTCTTTGTTTGTGTGTCTCCTTTGTGGTGGGGCTTTGTAGGATGAACGTTGATATTTATAATGGGCACGGGGTGACCACTAAGGTCTGAGTTGGTCTGTGATAAGGTAGGGCACTGAGAAGGGGTTGACAGGTATGTGGTAGTGCAGTATATAGTAGTGTAGTGTATGGTGCAGTGTATAGTAGTGTATATTGTGCAGTGTATAGTAGTGTATATTGTGCAGTGTATAGTAGTGTAGTGTATGGTGCAGTGTATAGTAGTGTATATTGTGCAGTGTATAGTAGTGTATATTGTGCAGTGTATTGTAGTGTATAGTCGTGTATATTGTGCAGTGTATCTTGTGCAGTGTATAGTAGTGTATCTTGTGCAGTGTATAGTAGTGTATCTTGTGCAGTGTATAGTAGTGTATATTCTGCAGTGTATGGTAGTGTATATTGTGCAGTGTATAGTAGTGTATCTTGTGCAGTGTTGTATAGTAGTGTATCTTGTGCAGTGTATAGTAGTGTATATTGTGCAGTGTATAGTAGTGTATCTTGTGCAGTGTATGGTAGTGTATATTGTGCAGTGTATAGTAGTGTATCTTGTGCAGTGTTGTATAGTAGTGTATCTTGTGCAGTGTATAGTAGTGTATATTGTGCAGTGTATGGTAGTGTATATTGTGCAGTGTATAGTAGTGTATCTTGTGCAGTGTATAGTAGTGTATCTTGTGCAGTGTATAGTAGTGTATCTTGTGCAGTGTTGTATAGTAGTGTATCTTGTGCAGTGTATAGTAGTGTATATTGTGCAGTGTATGGTAGTGTATATTGTGCAGTGTATAGTAGTGTATCTTGTGCAGTGTATAGTAGTGTATATTGTGCAGTGTATGGTAGTGTATATTGTGCAGTGTATAGTAGTGTAGTGTATGGTGCAGTGTATAGTAGTGTATATTGTGCAGTGTATCTTGTGCAGTGTATGGTAGTGTATCTTGTGCAGTGTATAGTAGTGTATATTGTGCAGTGTATAGTAGTGTATCTTGTGCAGTGTATGGTAGTGTATATTGTGCAGTGTATAGTAGTGTATCTTGTGCAGTGTATAGTAGTGTATATTGTGCAGTGTATGGTAGTGTATATTGTGCAGTGTATAGTAGTGTATCTTGTGCAGTGTATAGTAGTGTATATTGTGCAGTGTATAGTAGTGTATCTTGTGCAGTGTATAGTAGTGTATCTTGTGCAGTGTATAGTAGTGTATATTGTGCAGTGTATGGTAGTGTATATTGTGCAGTGTATAGTAGTGTATCTTGTGCAGTGTATAGTAGTGTATCTTGTGCAGTGTATAGTAGTGTATCTTGTGCAGTGTATAGTAGTGTATATTGTGCAGTGTATGGTAGTGTATCTTGTGCAGTGTATAGTAGTGTATCTTGTGCAGTGTATAGTAGTGTATATTGTGCAGTGTATAGTAGTGTATCTTGTGCAGTGTATAGTAGTGTATCTTGTGCAGTGTATAGTAGTGTATCTTGTGCAGTGTATAGTAGTGTATATTGTGCAGTGTATAGTAGTGTATATTGTGCAGTGTATAGTAGTGTATCTTGTGCAGTGTATAGTAGTGTATATTGTGCAGTGTATAGTAGTGTATAGTGCAGTGTATAGTAGTGTATATTGTGCAGTGTATAGTAGTGTATCTTGTGCAGTGTATAGTAGTGTATAGTGCAGTGTATAGTAGTGTATCTTGTGCAGTGTATAGTAGTGTATAGTGCAGTGTATAGTAGTGTATATTGTGCAGTGTATAGTAGTGTATCTTGTGCAGTGTATAGTAGTGTATCTTGTGCAGTGTATAGTAGTGTATCTTGTGCAGTGTATAGTAGTGTATCTTGTGCAGTGTATAGCAGTGTATATTGTGCAGTGTATAGTAGTGTATATTGTGCAGTGTATAGTAGTGTATATTGTGCAGTGTATGGTAGTGTATATTGTGCAGTGTATAGCAGTGTATATTGTGCAGTGTATAGTAGTGTATCTTGTGCAGTGTATAGTAGTGTATATTGTGCAGGGTATAGTAGTGTATATTGTGCAGTGTATAGTAGTGTATCTTGTGCAGTGTATAGTAGTGTATATTGTGCAGGGTATAGTAGTGTATATTGTGCAGTGTATAGTAGTGTATATTGTGCAGTGTTGTATAGTAGTGTATATTGTGCAGGGTATAGTAGTGTATCTTGTGCAGTGTTGTATAGTAGTGTATATTGTGCAGTGTATAGTAGTGTATATTGTGCAGTGTTGTATAGTAGTGTATATTGTGCAGTGTATAGTCGTGTATCTTGTGCAGTGTTGTATAGTAGTGTATATTGTGCAGTGTATAGTAGTGTATATTGTGCAGTGTTGTATAGTAGTGTATATTGTGCAGTGTATAGTAGTGTATATTGTGCAGGGTATAGTAGTGTATCTTGTGCAGTGTATAGTAGTGTATATTGTGCAGTGTATAGTAGTGTATATTGTGCAGTGTATAGTAGTGTATATTGTGCAGTGTATAGTAGTGTATATTGTGCAGTGTATAGTAGTGTATCTTGTGCAGTGTATAGTAGTGTATATTGTGCAGTGTATAGTAGTGTATCTTGTGCAGTGTATAGTAGTGTATATTGTGCAGTGTATAGTAGTGTATATTGTGCAGTGTATAGTAGTGTATCTTGTGCAGTGTATAGTAGTGTATATTGTGCAGTGTATAGTCGTGTATCTTGTGCAGTGTTGTATAGTAGTGTATCTTGTGCAGTGTATAGTAGTGTATATTGTGCAGGGTATAGTAGTGTATATTGTGCAGGGTATAGTAGTGTATATTGTGCAGTGTATAGTAGTGTATCTTGTGCAGTGTTGTATAGTAGTGTATCTTGTGCAGTGTATAGTAGTGTATCTTGTGCAGTGTTGTATAGTAGTGTATCTTGTGCAGTGTTTAGTAGTGTATCTTGTGCAGTGTATAGTAGTGCATATTGTGCAGTGTATAGTAGTGTATATTGTGCAGTGTATAGTAGTGTATATTGTGCAGTGTATGGTAGTGTATCTTGTGCAGTGTATAGTAGTGTATCTTGTGCAGTGTATAGTAGTGTATCTTGTGCAGTGTATAGTAGTGTATCTTGTGCAGTGTATAGTAGTGTATATTGTGCAGTGTATAGTAGTGTATATTGTGCAGTGTATGGTAGTGTATCTTGTGCAGTGTATAGTAGTGTATCTTGTGCAGTGTATAGTAGTGTATATTGTGCAGTGTATAGTAGTGTATATTGTGCAGTGTATGGTAGTGTATCTTGTGCAGTGTATAGTAGTGTATCTTGTGCAGTGTATAGTAGTGTATATTGTGCAGTGTATGGTAGTGTATATTGTGCAGTGTATGGTAGTGTATCTTGTGCAGTGTATAGTAGTGTATCTTGTGCAGTGTATAGTAGTGTATCTTGTGCAGTGTATGGTAGTGTATCTTGTGCCGTGTATAGTAGTGTATCTTGTGCAGTGTATTGTAGTGTATCTTGTGCAGTGTATTGTAGTGTATCTTGTGCAGTGTATAGTAGTGTATCTTGTGCAGTGTATTGTAGTGTATCTTGTGCAGTGTATAGTAGTGTATATTGTGCAGTGTATAGTAGTGTATCTTGTGCAGTGTATAGTAGTGTATATTGTGCAGTGTATAGTAGTGTATATTGTGCAGTGTATAGTAGTGTATCTTGTGCAGTGTATAGTAGTGTATATTGTGCAGTGTATAGTCGTGTATCTTGTGCAGTGTTGTATAGTAGTGTATCTTGTGCAGTGTATAGTAGTGTATATTGTGCAGGGTATAGTAGTGTATATTGTGCAGGGTATAGTAGTGTATATTGTGCAGTGTATAGTAGTGTATCTTGTGCAGTGTTGTATAGTAGTGTATCTTGTGCAGTGTATAGTAGTGTATCTTGTGCAGTGTTGTATAGTAGTGTATCTTGTGCAGTGTATAGTAGTGTATCTTGTGCAGTGTATAGTAGTGCATATTGTGCAGTGTATAGTAGTGTATATTGTGCAGTGTATAGTAGTGTATATTGTGCAGTGTATGGTAGTGTATCTTGTGCAGTGTATAGTAGTGTATCTTGTGCAGTGTATAGTAGTGTATCTTGTGCAGTGTATAGTAGTGTATCTTGTGCAGTGTATAGTAGTGTATATTGTGCAGTGTATAGTAGTGTATATTGTGCAGTGTATGGTAGTGTATCTTGTGCAGTGTATAGTAGTGTATCTTGTGCAGTGTATAGTAGTGTATATTGTGCAGTGTATAGTAGTGTATATTGTGCAGTGTATGGTAGTGTATCTTGTGCAGTGTATAGTAGTGTATCTTGTGCAGTGTATAGTAGTGTATATTGTGCAGTGTATGGTAGTGTATATTGTGCAGTGTATGGTAGTGTATCTTGTGCAGTGTATAGTAGTGTATCTTGTGCAGTGTATAGTAGTGTATCTTGTGCAGTGTATGGTAGTGTATCTTGTGCCGTGTATAGTAGTGTATCTTGTGCAGTGTATTGTAGTGTATCTTGTGCAGTGTATTGTAGTGTATCTTGTGCAGTGTATAGTAGTGTATCTTGTGCAGTGTATTGTAGTGTATCTTGTGCAGTGTATAGTAGTGTATATTGTGCAGTGTATAGTAGTGTATCTTGTGCAGTGTATTGAGGTGTATAGTGCAGTGTATAGTAGTGTATCTTGTGCAGTGTATAGTAGTGTATAGTGCAGTGTATAGTAGTGTATATTGTGCAGTGTATAGTAGTGTCTATTGTTTCAACGCTGTAGGCAAACATGACATTGATTTTTTCCGAGACCAAGGTGCTCTGCAAACCCTCGGGCGACCGTCAGAGATTTGTTCATGAGGCCATCCAGATATACAAACACAACTTTAATCGAGAAGATGGATTCAGTTTGAGCAATCATTGGAAGGACGTGATATACCACGTCAAGTTTTAACTGGTGTGATTCTCACCCTTAACACCCACCAGCTCATTGACATGCTAATTTCTCAAGCCCCCACCCGTCCCTGCACGCCACAAACCCTCCCCCCTCTCCTCCCGTGCCTATATAAAGCCACAAAAATTAACCCGTAAAAAAAAGTTTTTCACTATAAATCCTTTATATGCGTGGCGGCTAGAGTCCTCTCGTCCTCTGGCTTGAGATGGCTGCCACCTATGGGTCAGATGATTGTCTGCCAGCATTAAGCAATTGGTAATTAAATATTTTAAAAATTTCCCTAAACAGTGTAACATTTGGAAAAAAAATTTTCACCAAAATTAATTGTCACGCACAACGAGCCTGTGTGCAAAATGTCAGCTCGATTGGGTCACAGGAAGTGGGTTAAAAAACGACCGAAAGATTTGCACGGTCGTAAGCGCGCAAGCACGCAAGCAAGTGAACGTAATATAAAGGATTTAAAAAGCAGATCATTCGTTCGATGACGGACGCTTGTGTTGCGACCGAAAAGTCGTGATCGATTAATTTTCTATCTCCGTGATTTTACCGAAAGAACCAAAGAGTATGCGACGGCGGTGGCGCGGGAGAGGAACCACATTTTTGCTGCTGTCAAAAGTATGAAAGATAACAATATAGGTCTTCTTGGTTCTTTCGGTAAAGTCACGTAGAATGGAAATAATAAAATAATAAAAATAAAACATAATAAAATACAATTCTCACGACGTTTCGGCCACAATGCAAGCAGCCGTCCTCAGGTGAAGAACAGGTCTGTCGGGAAGACAGTCTGAATGACACACTCCAGGCTTGGAGCGACTATTTAAGCTGGGATGGAGGGGGGAAGGGCGCCTTGACAAAAGAATAATTTGCATATCAAGAGGAATTTAGCATATTTATGGGAAATGCAGATATGCGATTAGTACTACTTGTGAAATGTGTAGGAGGTTTGGCGGGGGGTTTAAAGTCATTATGCCCGTGCATTATGCAGGATTAGCAGCATCAAAGGGAGGGGGATAGGGGTAACATTAATAAAGGGAAGGAATGTTAATAGTATGTAGCTGCAGTAACTAAAACACCACGTAAACAACTAAAGTATAAACTACATAGTATCATCAGTATACTAAGTACAGTAAAACCTTGGATTGCGAGCATAATTCGTTCCGGAAACGTGTTTTTGTAATCCAAAGCGCTCGTACATCAAAGCACCCGTACATCAGTTGTGATCACGTGACGCTCGGCAGACGAAGCGTAAACAGGTACTACTCGTATTGCAAGACCTCGCTCGTTTATCAAATTCATACTTATTTAAAAAAATGTGCTCGTCTTGCAAAACACTCGCAGACCAAGTTACTCGCAATCCGAGGTTTTACTGTATATCCATGTTGTGCTGTACTATATCCGCAAGCCTATGCTCCCTGCCTTCACCAACTGACATTGACGAGCGTGGTAATGTTATGATGGCAGTGTTAGTGATAGTGAACGCTAATGATGATAGCAATTATGCAATGTATAATGGGCATGTTGATGGCAATGATAAGAGATTTAATAACTCGATGATGCGATGAGTGATGGTATTGGTCCTACTGCTGCTCATACCTCCATTGTACTGATCCTCTTGCTATCGATGGCACTGATCCTATTGCTATCCATGGTATTGATACTATTGCTATCCATGGTATTGATACTATTGAGTGGGTGAACCGGTGAGCGGATGGAGCTCGCGAGTGACTCGACGGGTGAGCTGGTGAGTGAGTGAGCTGGTGAGCTGGTGAGTGAGTGAGCTGGTGAGCGGGTGAGCTGGTGAGTGAATGAGCTGGTGAGCTGGTGAGTGAGTGAGCGGGTGAGCTGGTGAGCGGGTGAGCTGGTGAGTGAGCTGGTGAGCTGGTGAGTGAGTGAGCGAGCGGGTGAGCTGGTGAGTGAGTGAGCGGGTGAGCTGGTGAGCGGGTGAGCTGGTGAGTGAGCTGGTGAGCTGGTGAGTGAGTGAGCGAGCGGGTGAGCTTGTGAGCGGGTGAGTGAGTGAGCGACACCTTTTTTAAGATTCGCTCGGTCTGACCCCGCACACGAGGACGACCTCTTGTTGAACCTCGTGCCGTTTGACCTCCTCCCCCACCCCCCCAGATGAGCTCCTCCGACACCGCCGCCATCAACGGGGGAGATGCCCTCGTTGATGTGGGCGGGGCAACGGACCTCGGGGAGGGCGTGGTCACCCTCAAAGGGGGAGGGGCGAGCACAAAAGAGGGCGGAGCCTCGCTCGGAGAGGGCGGAGCCAAGCTCGTAGAGGGCGGAGCCTCGCTCGTTGAGGGCGGGGTCACTCTCAAAGAGGGCGGAGCCACGCTCGGAGAGGGCGGGGCCATGCTCAAAGAAGGCGGAGCCAAGCTCGAGATGGGCGGAGCCTCACTCGTTGAGGGCGGAGCCAGCGACGCGGCCTGGGGCTTGCCGGAGGGCGAGACGGCCCATCACCACCACCACTACGATGACTACGGCGGTCACGGGGGTCACGGGGGTCACGGCGGAGCGGCCTGGGGCGACCAGGGCCGCTGCTACGGCGTGGGCGGAGAGCCCGCGGACGGTGGCGGGGCGCCCTGGGCCCCGTCCTACGAGCTGGACTTTGCCGAGGCGATGAGCCAGCGGATGAGGGTGCCCGCACGCCTGCACGTGATCGCGGGGGGCGCCCAGGTGCACGGGGGGGACCCCACGGGACGGCCCGGCAATATGGACATGCGGGTGCCGGACCGGATCGTCGTGGCCTGTGAGTTGTTTTTGCCGGGGGGGCCGGCGGGGGGGCTTGGGGTAGATGGGGGAGGCGTCGATCGGGCAGCTGGTCGAATGTGGTTAGTGACGATGTTACGTGTGTGTGTGCGTGTCCGTGTGCGTGACCGTGTGCATGTGTGTTCATGCGTGTGTTTGTGCGTGTGTGTGTGCGTGCGTGTCCATGTGGGTGTTCGTGTGCGTGTTTATGTGTGTGCGTGTCCGTGTGTGTGCGTGTCTGTGCGTGTGCGTGTCCGTGCGTGTATGTGTGCACGTGTCCATGTGTGTCCCCGTGTGCATGTGTGTGTGTGTCCATGTGTCCGTGTGCGTGTCCGTGTGTATGCATGTGTGTGTCCGTGTGTGTCCGTGTGTGTGTGCACGTGTCCATGTGTGTGTGTGCGCGTGTCCGTGTGTGTGTGTCCGTGTGCACGTGTGTGTGTGTGCGTGTCTGTGTGCACGTGTCCATGTGTGTGTGTGCACGTGTCCGTGTGTGTGTGCACGTGTCCGTGTGTGTGTGCGCGTGTCCGTGTGTGTGTGCACGTGTCCGTGTGTGTGTGTCCGTGTGCACATGTGTGTGTGTGCGCGTGTCCGTGTGTGTGTGTCCGTGTGCACGTGTGTGTGCGTGCGCGTGTCTGTGTGCGTGTCTGTGTGTGTGTGTGTGTCCATGTCCGTGTGTCCATGTCCGTGTGTGCGCAGCGGAGGGAATGGAGGGGGTGGGGGGCCCTCGGGGTGGCGAGCCCGGAGCGGGGGGCGCCCCCCAGTCCCCCGTGTGCCTGCGCACCCCCCCACACGTCCTCACGCTCAGCGACCACCCCCTCGACTACCTCCAGCTGGGCCACGCAGAGGGGGGCGGTGAGGATGGGGGGAGGTGGAGGGACTGGGGGAGGGGCGAGGGGAGGGGCGAGGGGAGGGGCGAGGACCCGCCCAGGACCACGCGCACGCACGCAACGGTGAGCGTGCACGCGATCTACACGACAACTACACTACTACTACTGCACTACTACTGCACTACTACTGCACTACTACTGCACTACTACTACTGCACTACTACTGCACTACTACTGCACTACTACTACACTACTACTACACTACTACTACTGCACTACTACTGCACTACTACTGCACTACTACTGCACTACTACTACACTACTACTACTACACTACTACTACACTACTACTACACTACTACTACTACACTACTACTGCACTACTACTACACTACTACTACTGCACTACTACTGCACTACTACTGCACTACTACTACACTACTACTACACTACTACTACACTACTACTGCACTACTACTGCACTACTACTACACTACTACTACACTACTACTGCACTACTACTGCACTACTACTGCACTACTACTGCACTACTACTACTGCACTACTACTACACTACTACTACACTACTACTACACTACTACTACACTACTACTACACTACTACTACTACTACACTACTACTACACTACTACTACACTACTACTACTACACTACTACTACTACACTACTACTACACTACTACTACACTACTACTACACTACTACTACTACACTACTACTACACTACTACTACACTACTACTACACTACTACTACACTACTACTACACTACTACTACACTACTACTACACTACTACTACTACACTACTACTACACTACTACTGCACTACTACTGCACTACTACTGCACTACTACTGCACTACTACTGCACTACTACTACACTACTACTACACTACTACTGCACTACTACTACACTACTACTACACTACTACTACTGCACTACTACTGCACTACTACTACACTACTACTACACTACTACTGCACTACTACTACACTACTACTACACTACTACTGCACTACTACTACACTACTACTACACTACTACTACACTACTACTGCACTACTACTACACTACTACTACTACACTACTACTACTACTACACTACTACTGCACTACTACTACACTACTACTACACTACTACTACACTACTACTACACTACTACTACACTACTACTGCACTACTACTACACTACTACTGCACTACTACTACACTACTACTACTACACTACTACTACACTACTACTACACTACTACTGCACTACTACTACACTACTACTGCACTACTACTACACTACTACTGCACTACTACTACACTACTACTACTACACTACTACTACACTACTACTACACTACACTACTACACTACTACTGCACTACTACTACACTACTACTACACTACTACTACACTACTACTACTGCACTACTACTACACTACTACTACTACACTACTACTACACTACTACTGCACTACTACTGCACTACTACTGCACTACTACTGCACTACTACTACACTACTACTACTACACTACTACTACACTACTACTGCACTACTACTGCACTACTACTACACTACTACTACACTACTACTACACTACTACTACACTACTACTGCACTACTACTACACTACTACTACACTACTACTACACTACACTACTACACTACTACTACACTACTACTACACTACTACTACTACACTACTACTACACTACTACTACACTACTACTACACTACTACTACTACACTACTACTACACTACTACTACTACACTACTACTACTACACTACTACTACACTACTACTGCACTACTACTACACTACTACTACACTACTACTACACTACTACTACACTACTACTACACTACTACTGCACTACTACTACACTACTACTACACTACTACTACACTACTACTACACTACTACTACACTACTACTGCACTACTACACTACTACTACTACACTACTACTACACTACTACTGCACTACTACTGCACTACTACTACACTACTACTACTGCACTACTACTACTGCACTACTACTACACTACTACTACACTACTACTACACTACTACTGCACTACTACTACACTACTACTACACTACTACTACACTACTACTACACTACTACTACACTACTACTGCACTACTACTACACTACTACTACACTACTACTACACTACTACTACACTACTACTACACTACTACTACACTACTACTGCACTACTACTACACTACTACTACACTACTACTACACTACTACTACTACACTACTACTACTACTACTGCACTACTACTACACTACTATTACACTACTACTACACTACTACTACACTACTACTACACTACTACTACACTACTACTGCACTACTACTGCACTACTACTACACTACTACTACACTACTACTACACTACTACTACACTACTACTACACTACTACTGCACTACTACTACACTACTACTACACTACTACTACACTACTACTGCACTACTACTGCACTACTACTGCACTACTACTACACTACTACTACACTACTACTACTACACTACTACTACACTACTACTGCACTACTACTACACTACTACTACTACACTACTACTACACTACTACTACACTACTACTACTACACTACTACTACACTACTACTGCACTACTACTGCACTACTACTACACTACTACTACACTACTACTACACTACTACTACACTACTACTACACTACTACTGCACTACTACTGCACTACTACTGCACTACTACTGCACTACTACTGCACTACTACTACACTACTACTACACTACTACTACACTACTACTGCACTACTACTGCACTACTACTGCACTACTACTACACTACTACTACACTACTACTACACTACTACTACACTACTACTACTACTACTACTACTACTACTGCACTACTACTGCACTACTACTACACTACTACTACACTACTACTGCACTACTACTGCACTACTACTACACTACTACTACACTACTACTACACTACTACTGCACTACTACTACACTACTACTGCACTACTACTGCACTACTACTTACACTACTACTGCACTACTACTGCACTACTACTGCACTACTACTACACTACTACTGCACTACTACTGCACTACTACTGCACTACTACTGCACTACTACTACACTACTACTACACTACTACTACACTACTACTACACTACTACTACACTACTACTGCACTACTACACTACTACTACTACACTACTACTACACTACTACTGCACTACTACTGCACTACTACTACACTACTACTACTACACTACTACTACACTACTACACTACTACTACTACACTACTACTACACTACTACTGCACTACTACTGCACTACTACTACACTACTACTACACTACTACTACACTACTACTACACTACTACTACACTACTACTACACTACTACTACACTACTACTGCACTACTACTGCACTACTACTACACTACTACTACACTACACTACTACACTACTACTGCACTACTACTGCACTACTACTGCACTACTACTGCACTACTACTGCACTACTACTGCACTACTACTACACTACTACTGCACTACTACTACACTACTACTACACTACTACTGCACTACTACTGCACTACTACTACACTACTACTGCACTACTACTACACTACTACTACACTACTACTGCACTACTACTACACTACTACTACTACACTACTACTACACTACTACACTACTACTGCACTACTACTGCACTACTACTGCACTACTACTACACTACTACTGCACTACTACTACACTACTACTACACTACTACTACACTACTACTGCACTACTACTGCACTACTACTACACTACTACTAAATTTCGATTTAAAGCTTTCGTGACGGCAGGGATTCATCTTCTTGGTTCTTTCGGTAAAGTCACGTAGAAGGGAAATAATAAAATAATAAAAATAAAACATAATAAAATAATTCTCACGACGTTTCGGCCACAATGCAAGCAGCCGTCCTCAGGTGAAGAACAGGTCTGTCGGGAAGACAGCGTCTGAATGAAACACCCCAGACTTGGAGCGTATATTTCAGCTGGGTTGGAGGGGGAAGAGCGCCTTGACAAAATAATTTGCATATCAAGAGGAATTTAGCATATTTATGGGAAATGCAGGTATGGGATTAGTACTACTTGTGAAATGCGTAGGAGGTGGGCGGGGGGTTTCAAAGTCATATTATGCCCGTGCATTATGCAGGATTAGCAGCATCAAAGGGAGGGGATAGGGGTAGAATTAATAAAGGGAAGGAGTGTTAATAGTATGTAGCTGCAGTAACTAAACCACCACGTAAAAAACTAAAGTATAAAATTACATAGTATCATCAATATACACTCCAATAAGCTGAGCTACTAACAGTAAGTCATACATTACAATTCTACGTCGCAAAAAATCTAATATGCTTCCAGCTAAACTTTTTTCTCTTACATCACACGAGTCTACACCGTACTATATACTGCCATAGACAAACCCAACATTCAATGATATACTGTATTACTATACACCACCCTATACCTTCGACTATACATTGTAATATTACACTATGTATTATTCTACCCACCCTACAGTATACCACACTGCTGTATATTCACTATACAATTACGATACTATATATTACCTTATACATTGTATTAAACATTACAATTTCATACTATTTATTATTATACAATCTGCTATACACTATACCAGGGGTCGGCAACCAAAATAACAAGAAGAGCCATTTCTTTCCAATTCGGTACAAAATTCAGTATTTCAAGAGCCGCAATGCATCTGAGTACATACTGTACATACTGTACATACGTACATATCGTCAAGAAGCAGCCGGTAAAGAGCCGCATGCGGCTCCGGAGCCGTAGGTTGCCGACCCCTGCACTATACCATTGACCGTTGCGTGAAAGATACTAAGAGGAAGCAACGAAATATGTCAATGGGAGAGTGGTGAAAGGTGACTTGCAGCGGAGCAAAGAATCCATTCCCTGCGGAGAACACAAGATACACAGTCAATGCCAGTGAGTGGACTGCGGTCTGAAAGTCACCGTGTACGTGAACGACAATCAGTTAAGATCCGAAGTGGTTGATTACGTCCTTCCAATGATTGCTGAGCCAGAATCCATCTTCTCGGTAGAAATTGTCTCTGTGTTTGTATATGTGGATCGCCTCATGAACGAATCTCTCACGGTAGCCAGATGGCTTGCAGAGAACCTCTGTCTTGGAGAAGTCAATGTCATGTGAGCCCACTGAGTTGTAACAGTGATCTGCCACGGCTGAGGTGTTTGTCCTACCGTGTTTCAGGTCTGCTTTGTGTTCATAGATGCGGTCTGAGACATGTCGTTTGGTTTCTCCAATGTAACTGCTACCACAGAGGCAACTTAGTTTGTAGACGCCATCCAGACTGCCACTCTACGCCCGACCTTATGGAAGAGGTACGTAGATGACACTTTTGTCATCTATTATATACTGTATAGTAATACAGTATATAATTGAATGTTGGGTTTGTCTATGGCAGTATATAGTACGGTGTAGACTCGTGTGCTGTAAGAGAAAAAAGTTTAGCTGGAAGCATATTATATTTTTTGCGACGTAGAATTGTAATGTATTACTTACTGTTAGTAGCTCAGCTTATTGGAGAGTATATTTAGTATACTGATGATACTATGTAATTTTATACTGTAGTTTTTTACGTGGTGGTTTAGTTACTGCAGCTACATACTATTAACATTCCTTCCCTTTATTAGTGCTACCCCTATCCCCTCCCTTTGATGCTGCTAATCCTGCATAATGCACGGGCATAATATGAGTTTGAAACCCCCCGCCCACCTCCTACGCATTTCACAAGTAGTACTAATCCCATATCTGCATTTCCCATATATATGCAAAACTCCTCTTGATATGCAAATTATTTTGTCAAGGCGCTCTTCCCCCTCCAACCCAGCTCAAATATACGCTCCAAGCCTGGGGTGTTTCATTCAGACGCTGTCTTCCCGACAGACCTGTTCTTCACCTGAGGACGGCTGCTTGCGTTGTGGCCGAAACGTCGGGAAAATTATTTAATAATGTTTTATTTAATTATTTTATTATTCCCCTTCTACGTGACTTTACCGAAAGAACCAAGAAGATACATTACTACTACTACACTACTACTACACTACTACTACACTACTACACTACTACTACACTACTACTACTACTACACTACTACGACTACACTACTACGACTACACTACTACTACACTACTACTACACTACTACTACTACTACACTACTACTACACTACTACTACACTACTACCACACTACTACTACTACTACACTACTACTACTACTACACTACTACGACTACACTACTACGACTACACTACTACTACACTACTACTACACTACACTACTACACTACTACTACTACACTACTACTACACTACACTACTACACTACTACTACACTACTACTACTACACTACTACTACACTACTACTACACTACTACTACACTACTACTACACTACTACACTACTACTGCTACACTACTACTACACTACTACTACACTACTACTACACTACTACTACACTACTACTACACTACTACTACACTACTACTACACTACTACACTACTACTACTACACTACTACTACACTACTACTACTACACTACTACTACACTACTACTACTACTACACTACTACTACTACACTACTACTACTACACTACTACTACTACTACACTACTACTACTACACTACTACTACACTACTACTACACTACTACTACTACACTACTACTACTACACCACTACTACTACTACTACACTACTACTACACTACTACTACACTACTACACTACTACTACTACTACACTACTACTACTACACTACTACTACACTACTACTACTACACTACTACTACTACACTACTACTACTACAACACTACTACTACTACACTACTACTACTACAACACTACTACTACTACACTACTACTACAACACTACTACTACTACACTACTACTACTACACTACTACTACTACAACACTACTACTACTCTACACTACTACTACTACACTACTACTACACTACTACTACACTACTACTACACTACTACTACACTACTACTACACTACTACTACTACTACACCACTACTACTACTACTACACTACTACTACACTACTACTACACTACTACTACACTACTACTACACTACTACTACACTACTACTACACTACTACACTACTACTACTACACTACTACTACTACACTACTACTACACTACTACTACACTACTACTACTACACTACTACTACACTACTACTACTACAACACTACTACTACTACACTACTACTACTACAACACTACTACTACTACACTACTACTACTACACTACTACTACTACAACACTACTACTACTCTACACTACTACTACACTACTACTACACTACTACTACTACTACACTACTACTACAACACTAACTACTACACTACTACTACACTACTACTACACTACTACTACTACTACACTACTACTACTACACTACTACTACACTACTACTACACTACTACTACACTACTACAACACACTACTACTACTACACTACTACTACACTACTACTACACTACTACTACTACTACACTACTACTACTACACTACTACTACACTACTACTACACTACTACTACACTACTACTACTACACTACTACTACACTACTACTACACTACTACTACACTACTACTACACTACTACTACACTACTACCACTACACTACTACTACACTACTATTACACTACTACTACTACACACACTACCACTACTACTACACTACTACTACACCACTACTACTACTACTATTACACTACTACTACTACACACACTACCACTACTACTACACTACTACTACACCACTACTACTACACTACTCCTGACGTGGTTGTTATCTGGGCTTGCACCACCTGAGAACGTGACGTCGTAGTTGTTGTTGTAGTTTTGTTGTTGTTGTTGTAGTTGTTGTTGTAGTCGTCGTAGTTGTTGTTGTTGTCTCTGCATCTACAGCAGCAGCAGCAGGTACGATGACAAGAAGGTTAATTTTAATTCCCGAATCTTCCAGTCATGGTTGTTGTTGTTGTTGCTGTTGTTCAGGTTGTGCCGACCGGGAGAGAGAGGGGGCCCGGGGAGGCAAACGCTGCCCAGCCCGGAGCTCGCAACAGCAGCAACAGCCCGTGAGCCTCACCACTCACCACTCACTCACCGCTCACCACTCGCTACTCACTCACCACTCACCACTCACTCACCGCTCACCACTCACTCACCGCTCACCACTCACTCACCGCTCACCACTCACCACTCACTCACCACTCAACACTCACTCACCGCTCACCACTCACCACTCTACTCACCACTCACCACTCACTCACCGCTCACCACTCACCACTCTACTCACCACTCACCACTCTACTCACCACTCACCACTCACTCACCGCTCACCACTCACCACTCTACTCACCACTCACCACTCACTCACCGCTCACCACTCACCACTCTACTCACCACTCACCACTCTACTCACCACTCACCACTCTACTCACCACTCACCACTCACTCACCGCTCACCACTCACCACTCTACTCACCACTCACCACTCACTCACCGCTCACCACTCACCACTCACTCACCACTCACCACTCACTCACCGCTCACCACTCACCACTCTACTCACCACTCACCACTCACTCACCGCTCACCACTCACCACTCTACTCACCACTCACCACTTTACTCACCACTCACCACTCACCACTCTACTCACCACTCACCACTCACTCACCGCTCACCACTCACCACTCTACTCACCACTCACCACTCACTCACCGCTCACCACTCACCACTCTACTCACCACTCACCACTCACTCACCACTCACCACTCACCACTCTACTCACCACTCACCACTCACTCACCGCTCACCACTCACCACTCTACTCACCACTCACCACTCACTCACCGCTCACCACTCACCACTCTACTCACCACTCACCACTCACTCACCACTCACCACTCACCACTCTACTCACCACTCACCACTCACTCACCGCTCACCACTCACCACTCTACTCACCACTCACCACTCACTCACCGCTCACCACTCACCACTCTACTCACCACTCACCACTCACTCACCACTCACCACTCACCACTCTACTCACCACTCACCACTCACTCACCGCTCACCACTCACCACTCTACTCACCACTCACCACTCACTCACCACTCACCACTCACCACTCTACTCACCACTCACCACTCACTCACCGCTCACCACTCACCACTCTACTCACCACTCACCACTCGCTACTCACTTACTACTCACCACTCACTCACCACTCGCTACTCACCACTCTACTCACCACTCACCACTCACTCACCACTCGCTACTCACCACTCTACTCACCACTCACCACTCTACTCACCACTCGCTACTCACTTACTACTCACTACTCACTCACCACTCGCTACTCACCACTCACCACTCTACTCACCACTCACCACTCACTCACCACTCACCACTCGCTACTCACCACTCACCACTCTACTCACCACTCACCACTCTACTCACCACTCACCACTCACCACTCTACTCACCACTCACCACTCTACTCACCACTCACCACTCTACTCACCACTCACTCGCCACTCGCTACTCGCCACATTCTTATTTATTTAATATCATTGCGATGAAATGACGAACCCGGCGACCCGAGTTCGATTCCCGCTCACGGCCACCAACACCCAGTGACGATTCATCTGAATCGGTCCTGGGCATCCCCTAGGTCGACTCGGCCTCAAATGAGTTACCTGGTGCTGTGCGTAAACATCGCCACTGGGGAGACAAAGGCGGCCGGGCGTGGTGCTGGCCACCCACCCCCTCGTGTGCCACAGTGCCGGTAGCCTTCATAGGTGCTGCTACTTGCTAACAGCACTTGCCCCTACAGTCTGTTAGATGCTACACGGGGGATCTTTGTCTGTGTCTACCTTTATAGGTGCTGCTACTCGCTACTAGCAGCACTTGCCCCAGCAGCCTGTTACAGGCTACACGGGGGACCTTTCTCTTTGTGGTGTTATAATCCGTTTGTCGCACACTCTGTCTGTCAACTCATTCCACCACCGCCAACTCTCCCCACCGCCACTCTCCCCACCGCCACTCTCCCCACCACCGCCACTCTCCCCACCACCGCCACTCTCCCCACCACCGCCACTCTCCCCACCACCGCCACTCTCCCCACCACCGCCACTCTCCCCACCACCGCCACTCTCCCCACCACCGCCACTCTCCCCACCACCGCCACTCTCCCCGCCACCGCCACTCTCCCCGCCACCGCCACTCTCCCCGCCACCGCCACTCTCCCCGCCACCGCCACTCTCCCCGCCACCGCCACTCTCCCCGCCACCGCCACTCTCCCCGCCACCGCCACTCTCCCCGCCACCGCCACTCTCCCCGCCACCGCCACTCTCCCCGCCACCGCCACTCTCCCCGCCACCGCCACTCTCCCCGCCACCGCCACTCTCCCCGCCACCGCCACTCTCCCCGCCACCGCCACTCTCCCCGCCACCGCCACTCTCCCCGCCACCGCCACTCTCCCCGCCACCGCCACTCTCCCCGCCACCGCCACTCTCCCCGCCACCGCCACTCTCCCCGCCACCGCCACTCTCCCCGCCACCGCCACTCTCCCCACCACCGCCACTCTCCCCACCACCGCCACTCTCCCCACCACCGCCACTCTCCCCACCACCGCCACTCTCCCCACCACCGCCACTCTCCCCACCACCGCCACTCTCCCCACCACCGCCACTCTCCCCACCACCGCCACTCTCCCCACCACCGCCACTCTCCCCACCACCGCCACTCTCCCCACCACCGCCACTCTCCCCACCGCCACTCTCCCCACCGCCACTCTCCCCACCACCGCCACTCTCCCCACCACCACTCTCCCCACCGCCACTCTCCCGCCCAGGACGTCTGCCATCAACGTCCGTGCCGCCCGCGACGCAGCAGCAGCGGTGGCGGTGGTGGTGAGGTCATCAGCGGCGGGGGGGGGTGGCTCCCGGCCCCCCCCCTACTCGGCGGGGGGGGGGGCCGGGCGGTGGCGGTGGGGGGGGCCGGGTCCGGAGCGAGGAGGCGGAGGAGGAGGCGGTGGGCGGGGGGGGGCTGGTGGTGGGGGGGGGCGAGGGGGGGGGCCCCCTGACGATGGGAGGGGCAGCGCTGGCGCTGCTGAGGGAGGCGTTGGGCAGGGCGGCCGTGCAACTCCAGGAGCTGTGGGGAGACGGGGCCGACCGGCGGTGAGCACGCTCACCGGCTCACCGGCTCACCGGCTCACTCACCGGCTCGCTCGCCAGCTTACCCACCAGCTCACTCACCAGCTCACTCACCAGCTCACTCACCAGCTCACTCACCAGCTCACCCGCCCACTCGCCGGCTCACCCACCCGCTCAACAGCTCACCACCTCACTCATCAGCTGACCCACCCATTCACCCGTTCACTCATTGGCTCACCCGCTCACGCACCCGCTCACTCATCGGCTCGCTCACCCGCCCATCCGTTCACTCACTCACTCATCCACTCACGCACTCACCCATTCATTCATCCACTCACTCACCCATGTACTCATCCACGTGAAGTGTGGCAAAGGCTCGCTGACAGGAGGTCACGGGGACAGACCCAGCAGGTGCCTTGGGTTGCCTGCTGTGCCAGGCTAGGTGCAGGAGGTCACGGGACAGACCCAGCAGGTGCCTTGGGTTGACTGCTGTGCCAGGCTAGGTGCAGGAGGTCACGGGGACAGACCCAGCAGGTGCCACGGGTTGACTGCTGTGCCAGGCTAGGTGCAGGTCACGGGACAGACTCAGCAGGTGCCTTGGGTTGACTGCTGTGCCAGGCTAGGTGCAGGAGATCACGGGGACAGACCCAGCAGGTGCCTTGGGTTGAGTGCCAGGCTAGGTGCAGGAGGTCACGGGGACAGACCCAGCAGGTGCCATGGGGTCGACTCACTGAGATGACCGGCCAATGCACCACCTGTGCCCGCTCCCTACTCTGCCATTCACTCACGTCAAGTTGATTCCGAAACCACGGCAAGGCAGAGACACACACACACACACGCTGCTCACCGCGCCGACCCTTAGCCTGATGCGCGTGCGCGTCCACCTGGGTCTCTTTTGCCTCTTTGTCCAGATCCCTCGGCCGCAGGGAATTGTTGGCGCCCAGGGCCCAGTGTGAGTCTAGCCCCAGGTGAGTGCAGGTCGGGGGACCACCACCACCACCGCCAACACCGCCACCAACACCACCACCGCCACCACCACCACCGCCGCCGCCACCGCCACCACCACCGTCACCGCCACCACCACCAAACGCCGCCACCACCAAACGCCGCCACCACCGCCAACGCCACCACCACCGCCGCCACCAATGTCGCCACCACCGCCTCCGCCACCACCACCGCCGCCACCAATGTCGCCACCACCGCCGCCACCACCACCACCAAAAACATGAACAAGAAAACATCTTAAAGTGATTATGTGACTAAGTGCAAACAGAAAATCCAAAAAAAGACAGCAAAATATTGCAGAAAAAGCACCGTACACCAGCACTGTGCAAAAATCCCAGTGGGATGCAAGTCAAACAACAACAACAACAACCACAAGACAACTTAGATTAAGGCCATCAGTCTAACTCTGTACTACAACAACACAAACATGGCCAAACCAATACACTTTTCGAAATCACCAAAATAAAGCCATGAAAGCAATGTGCCAGTGATCATAGGAACTGAGACCGAATTTTCACAATAAACGACATAAACAACATGTACCACCAAAACTCATGCAGCCATAGCTGGCTGCATGAGTCACTCCACAACAGCAGCTGGAGCATCAGTCGGAGTGTCAACATTTTTCAATGCACCTTTAAGATCAGCGCACTAAATCAAAACACAGGTCATACTTTGCATACTTTTCAGCGATCATCCGGAGCGAAACATTGTATTTTAGGCCACTAACAAAACAAATTAATTCATGACGTTTCGAGCGCAACACATGCACGCTTGCGTGTCGCGCCCGAAATGCCAGCCGTGATTTGTTTTCTTTAAAACCTTTACCGAAGGAACCAGATAGTTTACTTTGCATGCTAATCGATGCGCGTCGCGCAAGCTCCATTGTTCCCGTACCTCCCGTCCAACGCGTTATTATTGCCTCTTCAACGGTAATCGCCATTGACGTGTCTATACGTGGTGACCCTTCTCGGCTCGCATTCAAACAACGTGGCGTTCTTGACGATTCGCTTGCGAGCGGCTGACCCGTGTGTTACCTGCAACGGTCTAAGGCCTCGTGCCGACGGCATCTTCACGACCCACACAACCCAACTTGGTGACGTTCAATCGATGGCCGGCACAGATCCGGCACAGATCCGGCACAGATCCGGCTCCCCTGCCGTGCGTGGGGTCTACGGGCACCTGGGCCACGTGGTGCACCCAGCCTGGCGCAGTCGCCGTGGTGATGTCACCGCCTCGGGGGTGGGGAAGGTGGCTGTTGTTGTATTTATGCGCTGTGTGCGTGCGTCTGTGTGTGCGTCTGTGTGTGCGTGTGCGTCTGTGTGTGCGTGTGCGTCTGTGTGTGCGTGTGCGTCTGTGTGTGCGTGTGCGTCTGTGTGTGCGTGCGTCTGTGTGTGCGTCTGTGTGTGTGTGTGCGTCTGTGTGTGTGCGTGCGTGCGTCTGTGTCTGTGTGCATCTGTGTGTGCGTGTGTCTGTGTGGGTGCCTGCGTGCGTGTTACTTGTGTGTGTGCGTGTGTGTGTGTGCGTGCGTGTGCGTGCGTCTGTGTGTGCGTCTTGTGTGTGCGTGTACCCTCCAAACAGCCGTGTGGTGGAAGGCGTTACCATGGAGACGCCCGGTTGCCTTGACGACGTCACAGCCGCCGACGTCTCATCGCTACGGCGACAGGTCCCGCTCACTGCACCCCCCCCAAACCCCTCACCCCACAACACCCAGAGACTCGCACAGAGACCCAGAGACTCACACAGAGACCCAGAGACTCGCACAGAGACCCACAGACTCGCACAGAGACCCAGAGACTCGCACAGAGACCCAGAGACTCACACAGAGACCCAGAGACTCACACAGAGACCCAGAGACTCACACAGAGACCCAGAGACTCACACAGAGACCCAGAGACACACACAGAGACCCAGAGACTCGCACAGAGACCCAGAGACTCACACAGAGACCCAGAGACTCACACAGAGACTCAGAGACTCACACAGAGACCCAGAGACTCGCACAGAGACCCAGAGACTCACACAGAGACCCACAGACTCGCACAGAGACCCAGAGACTCACACAGAGACCCAGAGACTCACACAGAGACCCAGAGACTCGCACAGAGACCCAGAGACTCGCACAGAGACCCAGAGACTCACACAGAGACCCAGAGACTCGCACAGAGACCCAGAGACTCGCACAGAGACCCAGAGACTCGCACAGAGATCCAGAGACTCACACACAGACCCAGAGACTCACACAGAGACCCAGAGACTCACACAGAGACCCAGAGACTCACACAGAGACCCAGAGACTCACACAGAGACCCAGAGACTCGCACAGAGACCCAGAGACTCGCACAGAGACCCAGAGACTCGCACAGAGACCCAGAGACTCACACAGAGACCCAGAGACTCACACAGAGACCCAGAGACTCGCACAGAGACCCAGAGACTCACACAGAGACCCAGAGACTCACACAGAGACCCAGAGACTCGCACAGAGACCCAGAGACTCACACAGAGACCCAGAGACTCACACAGAGACCCAGAGACTCACACAGAGACCCAGAGACTCACACAGAGACCCAGAGACTCACACAGAGACCCAGAGACTCGCACAGAGACCCAGAGACTCACACAGAGACCCAGAGACTCACACAGAGACCCAGAGACTCACACAGAGACCCAGAGACTCGCACAGAGACCCAGAGACTCGCACAGAGACCCAGAGACTCGCACAGAGACCCAGAGACTCGCACAGAGACCCAGAGACTCACACAGAGACCCAGAGACTCACACACAGACCCAGAGACTCACACAGAGACCCAGAGACTCACACAGAGACCCAGAGACTCACACAGAGACCCAGAGACTCGCACAGAGACCCAGAGACTCGCACAGAGACCCAGAGACTCACACACAGACCCAGAGACTCACACAGAGACCCAGAGACTCACACAGAGACACATAGACTCACACAGAGACCCAGAGACTCACACAGAGACCCACAGACTCGCACAGAGACCCAGAGACTCACACAGAGACCCACAGACTCACACAGAGACCCACAGACTCGCACAGAGACCCAGAGACTCGCACAGAGACCCAGAGACTCACACAGAGACCCAGAGACTCACACAGAGACCCAGAGACTCGCACAGAGACCCAGAGACTCACACAGAGACCCAGAGACTCACACAGAGACCCAGAGACTCACACAGAGACCCAGAGACTCACACAGAGACCCAGAGACTCACACAGAGACCCAGAGACTCACACAGAGACCCAGAGACTCACACAGAGACCCAGAGACTCACACAGAGACCCAGAGACTCGCACAGAGACCCAGAGACTCACACAGAGACCCAGAGACTCGCACAGAGACCCAGAGACTCGCACAGAGACCCAGAGACTCGCACAGAGACCCAGAGACTCGCACAGAGACCCAGAGACTCGCACAGAGACCCAGAGACTCGCACAGAGACCCAGAGACTCGCACAGAGACCCAGAGACTCGCACAGAGACCCAGAGACTCACACAGAGACCCAGAGACTCACACAGAGACACATAGACTCACACAGAGACACATAGACTCACACAGAGACCCATAGACTCACACAGAGACCCAGAGACTCACACAGAGACACATAGACTCACACAGAGACACATAGACTCACACAGAGACCCATAGACTCACACAGAGACCCAGAGACTCACACAGAGACACATAGACTCACACAGAGACACAGACTCACACAGAGACCCATAGACTCCACACACAGAGACCCATAGACTCACACACAGAGACCCATATACTCCACACATAGAGACCCATAGACTCACACAGAGACCCAGAGACTCACACAGAGACCCATAGACTCACACAGAGACACATAGACTCACACAGAGACTCATAGACTCACACAGAGACCCACAGACTCACACACACAGAGACACAGAGACCCATAGACACACAGAGACCCATAGACTCCGCACACACAGAGACCCATAGACTCACACAGAGACCCACACACACACAGAGACCCATAGACTCACACAGAGACCCACAGACTCCACACACACAGAGACCCATAGACTCACACAGAGACCCATAGACACACAGAGACCCATAGACTCACACAGAGACCCATAGACACACAGAGACCCATAGACTCACACAGAGACCCATAGACACACAGAGACCCATAGACACACAGAGACCCATAGACTCACACAGAGACCCACAGACTCCACACACACAGAGACCCATAGACTCACACAGAGACCCACACACACACAGAGACCCATAGACACACAGAGACCCATAGACTCCGCACACACAGAGACCCATAGACTCATACAGAGACCCACAGACTCCACACACAGAGACCCACACACACACAGAGACCCACAGACTCACACAGCGACCCATAGACTCACACAGAGACCCATAGACTCACACACAGAGACCCACACACACAGAGACCCACAAACTCACACAGAGACCCACACACACAGAGACCCACACAGAGACCCACACAGAGACCCATAGACTCCCACAGACCCACACACTCACACAGAGACTCACAAACTCACACAGAGACCCATAGACTCCCACAGAGACCCACACACACATAGACCCATAGACTACCACAGAGACTCATAGACTCACAGACTCCACACACAGAGACCCACACACAGAGACCCACACACAGAGACCCACACACAGAGACCCACACACAGAGACCCACACACAGAGACCCACACACAGAGACCCACACACAGAGACCCACACACAGAGACCCACACACACACACTGAGACTCACACACACACACTGAGACTCACACACACACTGAGACTCACACACACACACACACTGAGACTCACACACACACACACTGAGACTCACACACACACACACTGAGACTCACACACACACACACTGAGACTCACACACACACACACTGAGACTCACACACACACACACTGAGACTCACACACACACACACTGAGACTCACACACACACACACTGAGACTCACACACACACACACACTGAGACTCACACACACACACACACTGAGACTCACACACACACACACTGAGACTCACACACACACTGAGACTCACACACACACACACTGAGACTCACACACACACACACTGAGACTCACACACACACACATTGAGACTCACACACACACACTGAGACTCACACACACACACTGAGACTCACACACACACACCGAGACACACACACACACAGAGACACACACACACACAGACACACACACACACAGACACACACACACCGAGACACACACACACAGAGACACACACACACACAGAGACCCACACACACACAGAGACACACACACACACAGAGACACACACACACACCGAGACACACACACACCGAGACACACACAGAGACACACACCGAGACACACACAGAGACACACACACTGAGACTGAACCTCGGCCTGTGACCCCACGTAGGTGTCGAAGCTGAACCGGCGGCTCCAGCGCGTGGAGACGGAGGCGGCTGAGCGAGCGCAGCGCGACCACCTCCTGTACGGCGCCACGCTCGCACTCGCGCTCATCAACACCTGGCTCTGGATGCGCCGATAGCCACCGGCCGGTGGCGGTGGTGGCGGTGGTGGTGGCGGTGGTGGTGGTGGTGGGAACAGAAGGATTTTAAGAGCAGCAGCAGAAGTATAACTCAGCAGCAGAAGACTTAACAGCAGCAGAAGCAGCAGCAGCAGCAGCAGCAGAAGTTAACAGCAGAAGCAGCAGCAGCAGCAGCAGAAGCAGCAGCAGAAGCAGCAGCAGCAGCAGCAGAAGTTAACAGCAGAAGCAGCAGCAGCAAAAGTATAATTGAACAGCAGACATTAACAATAGCAGCAGCAGCAGCAGCAGACGTTAACAGTAGTGCAAGTTGACAGCAGTGGAAGTTGACAGCAGTGGAAGAAGCGTGTCTCTCTCTCTCATCGTCATCATCATCACAGTGACAAAATGTTAACTCCCTCGCCTGGTGTGCAGGAGGTCTCCGTGGGTTCGATCCCGACCCTGACGACGCCTGCTGCTGTATATTTGGAGCTTGCGTGTCTCTCTCTCTCTCTCTCCCCGTGGATTTTTCTCCGAATCAACGTCACCACGCGTTTAGAGTTATTTGGTTACCGCTGTGAATTTCCGTGCGACGATGATGACGACGATGACGACGATGACGACGACGACGACGACGATGGTGACGATGATGACGACGACGATGACGACGATGGTGACGATGATTACAAGCCACCACATTGTGTGAGCTATCATTTGTGATGGCTGTGTGGCTTAAACAAATAGCTACACTGCAGCTCCGTTACACGGGGCCTTACATCCTGGTAAAATAACAAGATACTGTTTACGATGATGATGATTATTCTGGTCATCATCATCGTCGTCGTCATCGTCGTCATCATCGTCGTCGTCATCGTCGTCGTCGTCATCATCGCCATCATCGTCGTCGTCATCATCATCGTCATCATCGTCATCATCGTCATCATCGTCGTCGTCGTCGTCATCGTCATCATCATCCGGGCTGTGGATGCGAATGTGATGTTGCCGGGCGTGGATTAGCGACGGGTCACGTAATTTATTTATTTCCGTTCCGTTGTTGTGCCGGGCGAGCGGTTGGATACATGGGCGATGGTAATAAAGCGATGTCTCCTCTCGCTCGCTCGCTCTCTCACTCACTCACTCACTCTCACTCGCTCTCTCTCACTCGCTCGCTCTCTCACTCGCTCGCTCGCTCACTCTCACTCGCTCGCTCGCTCTCTCTCTCTCACTCGCTCTCTCTCTCACTCGCTCGCTCGCTCTCTCTCTCACTCGCTCTCTCTCTCTCTCGCTCGCTCGCTCTCTCTCTCACTCTCTCTCTCTCGCTCGCTCGCTCTCTCTCACTCGCTCTCTCTCTCACTCGCTCTCTCTCTCTCGCTCTCTCTCACTCGCTCGCTCGCTCTCTCTCACTCGCTCTCTCTCTCGCTCTCTCGCTCTCTCTCTCGCTCGCTCTCGCTCGCTCTCTCAGCAGGAGGTTAAATCCGCGTTCATGAATCCCCCTCCCCGCCCCACCGCTACGCCATCAGCGCTCTGTTGAAGGAACGTAACGGGGAGGTGGATTTCTCCCCGAGTGTCTGTTGCCTGATGATGCCGGTTGTGATTACTGGCGGAACGTGACTGTGATCGGATTGTAAACGTTGTGGCTTGGCTCTCCAATACGCAACCGGTGTAGTGATGTATTAGTATACTACACTATACACTACACTACTATACACCAGTACACTACACTATACACTACACTATACACTAGTGCTGTACTAGTATACTACACTATAAACTACACTATACACTACACTACTATACACCAGTACACTACACTATACACTACACTATACACTAGTGCTGTACTAGTATACTACACTATAAACTACACTATACACTACACTACTATACACCAGTACACTACACTATACACTACACTATACACTAGTGCTGTACTAGTACACTACACTATACACTACTATACACTACACTACACTATACACTACTATACACTACACTACTATACACTACACTATACACTACACTACTATACACTACACTATGCACTACACTATACGCTAGTGCTGTACTAGTATACTACACTATACACTAGTATACTACACTATACACTACACTATACTATACACTACACTATACACTACACTATGCACTACACTATACACTAGTGCTGTACTAGTATACTACACTATACACTACACTATACTATACACTATACACTAGTGCTGTACTATACACTAGTGGTGGGGGGGGGGGGGAGTGGTGGTGGGTTTCGTGAGCCAATTGGCGCAGGGGGACCGTGACCTCCCGACCGTGGGCAGAGAGAGCGAGCGAGCGAGAGAGCGAGAGAGCGAGGGTTACATAAAGCCCCGTAAAAAAAAAAAATTACAAAATGATGAACGAAACAAAGTGCCGAATACACGGAGCATCTTCTTGTTTCCACTGATCGTAAAAAAAAAAGAGAGAGCGACATGGAGAGCGAAGCTGCCACGGAGTCAGTGGGGGGTGTGGGTGGTGGTGGGTGGTGGGTGGTGGTGTGAGTGGAGGTGTGGGTGGTTGGTGGGTGGAGGAGTGGTTGGTGGGTGGGTGTGTGGGTGGTGGTGTGGGTGGGTGGGTGGTGGTGTGGATGAGTGGGTGGTGTGTGGGTGGGTGGTGTGTGGGTGGGTGGGTGGTGGAGGTGTGAATGGGAGTGGTGGTGTGTGGGTGGTTGGGGTGGGTGGTGGTTGGTGGTGGTGTGGGTGGGTGGGTGGTGGGGTGGGTGGGTGGTGGGTGGAGGTGTGGGTGGGAGTGGTGGGGTGGGTGGATGGTGGTGGGGGTGTGGGTGGTGTGGTTGGTGGATGGTGGTGGGGGTGTGGGTGGTTGGTGGGTGGGTGGAGGTGGTGTGTGGGTGGTGGTTGTGTGAGTGGTTGGTGGGTGTGTGGGTGGGTTGTGGTTTGGATGAGTGGGTGGTGGTGTGGGTGGTGGTGGTGGTGTGTGTGGGTGGTGGTGTGGTTGGTTGGTTGGTGGGTGGTTGGTGTGTGGTGTGGGTGGGTGGGTGGTGGTGGTGTGGGTGGGTGGAGGTGTGGGTGGGTGAGTGGTGGTATGGGTGGATGGAGGTGTGGGTGGGAGTGGTGTGAGTGCGGGTGGTGGTGGTGTGGGCGGATGGGTGGTGGTGTGAGTGGGTGGTGGGGTGGGTGGTGGTGGGGTTGTAGTGGGTGGTGGTGGTGTGAGTAGCGGTGTGTGTGGGTGGTGGTGTGTGTTGGATGGGTGGTGTGTGGGTGGTTGGTGGGTGTGTGGATAGGTTGTGTGTGTGGGTGAGTGGTGGTGGTGTGAGTAGCGGTGTGGGTGGTGGTGGTGTGGGTTGTAGTGTGTGTGGGTGGTAGTGTGGTGGTGGTCTGAGTAGCGGTGTGGGTGGTGGTGGTTGTTTGCTGATCACTGACCGATACTCGACCCCCTCGTTGCGAAATTGCAACCGCAGAGCGATTGGCTTGCGGGGGAGGGAGGTCACGGGCACAGACTCCCTTGCAGGATCACGTGGCTTCTAACAACAGCAACAACAACAACGATTCTCATTTCTACCCCGTGGCGCTCCGGCGAGGCGGAGTCTCTCAGCTCTTTAACAGCAGAACGCGGCTCAGAGGTTGGGTGGGTGGCCAGCACCACGCCCGGCCGACTTTGTCTCCCCCAGTGGCGATGTTTACTACACACCGCACCGGGTACTCGTTTGAGGCCGAGTCGACCTAGGGGAGGCCCAGGACCGGTTCAGATAATTGTCACCGCCGGTGTTGGCCGTGAGCGGGAATCGAACTCGGGTTGCCAGGTTCACAGCGCAGCGTAGCGCTAACCACTACACCCACCGCTCCCCACACAGTCACACCACAACAACCGCCATTCGCCACTAAGTGGCGGTGACGTCACCCGGACGCTTGTGCCAGGCCAAGTGCACCTTGAGGCCACGTGAAGTGTCGAACGCCCGCTGGCAGGAGGTCACGGGGCAGACCCAGGTGCCACGGGTCGACTGACCGAGATGACCAAGATGACTGGCTGATGCACCACCTGTGCCCCCTACTGTACCAACTTGCTGTGCTTTAGCCACCCGGCGCTCCGCTCGTTGTTGTGAGCGTCGCTCCTCCGCCCTCCGTTGTTGCTGGAGGGCGACTGCCTCCAACTGCCCAGTAGCGTCCTTTACGAGCCTCCACAGAGGCCGATCTTGACACTGCTGGTACCAGTCATCGGCAAGTCCATTCAGCTCCACGTCCTCCTGTACCACATCACTCCATCTCTTCTCTAGCCCGTGCCGCGCCCGTTTAGCCCCCTCGATCCGGCCGAACAAATGCTGTTTAGGCATGCGGTGGCTGGGCATGCGGGCTACATGGCCCAGCCAATGCAGCCTTGCCTGCCGGAGGAGCTCACCGATGGGACATTGCCCAGATCTTTCAAGGATTTGTAAGCTCCTCACACAATCCAGCCTGCAGGTTAAACCCAGGATGGATCGTAGGCAGGCCAGCCTAAATGTTTCTAACCGGCAGTGTACACACACACAGTCACACACACAGTCACACATACACACACACGTGTACACACACACACAGTCACACACACGTGTACACACACACGGAGCTTTGTACACAAAGTTGACACTGCCATTGAGCTCTGTGACCCCCGTTCTCGTGTGCGGTGTGCGTCTCGCGATTGTAGCAGCAGCGGCAGCAGAAAGTCCAAGACACGTGACCTGCCAGCGACTCGTGGCAATGTTGAAATCTAGATTTAGATTCACAAATATTTACCCTGGAATGCCGCTCCCTTTGAGACCGTCCCAGAAAAGCGACAGACACGGCGAGAGGCGGACAGAGCGACAGACGGAGAGACAGAGACAGAGAGACAGACAGAGAGACAGAGAGAGACGGACACAGAGACAGATAGAGAGACAGACAGAGAGACAGAGAGAGACAGACAGACACGCGGGCGATAGTTTTACGCACCGCGGATACACATTCTCAGACGTGCAGACACAGGCAGATCCACACACCGACACACGCACCGACACACACACCGACACAAACACACACACCGACACAAACACACACACCGACACAAACACACACACGCACCGACACACACCCTGACACACAAAGATCCCCCGTATAGCCTTAAACAGACTGTAGGGGCAAGTGCTGTTAGCGAGCACCTGACACACACCCTGACACACACACCGACACACACACCCCCTGACACACACACACCCACACACACACACACCCCCTGACACACACACACCCACACACACACACCGACACACACACACCGTCACCCTCACCCGGACCGTACCAGCCTAGCTCCACACAACCAGAGCCGCGTGCCATGTCGCCCTACCCGCCGGGTCGCGTCCTGCTCTATCCGCTGCTGGCGCTGCAGCTGTGGCTGTGGATAGCGACCGGTGCCCCCGTGAAACTGCCGGCGGCAGAGGAAGACGCGCTGGTCAGCGCGGTCAACGCAGACTTCGGCTCGCACAGCGTCATGGGGCTCTGGAGGATCTCGAAGATCAAGGTGAGAGGAGCAGGTCGCTTTCCCCCAGTTCGCTTGCTTGCGTGCTTGCTTGCTTGCTTAGGACCGTGCAAATCTTTCGGTCGTTTTTTAACCCACTTCCCGTGATCCAATCGAGCTGACATTTTGCACACAGACTCGTTGGGCTTGACAATTAATGTTCGTGAAAATTTTTTTCCAAAATTTTACACTTTTTAGGACAAAAATATATTTAATTACCAATTGCTTAATGGTGCAATGCAATCATCTGACCCATAGGTGGCAGCCATCTCAAGCCAGAGGACGAGAGGACTCTAGCCGCCACGCATATAAAGGATTTATAGTGAAAAACTTTGTTTTTACTGGTTATACTTATTCTTGGTTCTTTCGGTAAAGTCACGTAGAAGGGAAATAATAAAATAATAAAAATGAAACTAAATAATTCTCACGACGTTTCGGCCACAACGCAAGCAGCCGTCAGGTGAAGAACAGGTCTGTCGAGAAGACGTTCATTCAGACGCTGTCTTCTCGACAGTCCTTCTCGACAGATCTGTTCTTCACCTGAGGACGGCTGCTTGCGTTGTGGCCGAAACGTCGTGAGAATAATTGTATTATGTTTCATTTTTATTATTTTATTATTTCCATTCTACGTGACATTACTGAAAGAACCAAGAAGATGAATCCCTGCAGTCACGAAAGCTTTAAATCGAAATTTTGGGTTTTGATTCCTTACCCGTACCCGGCCGCACCAGGGTCGCAAATGGGTACCCGTACCCGGCCGGGTACGGGTAGGGTACGGGTATCGGGTACCTGATTGCGACCTCTGGGATGAAGCCATGTTGCAGGCGCGGGTGGGTTGATTCTAGGAACTTGAATTGTGAGAAGAGACAAGACGTTGGGAAATGAGTGACAAACGGTGACTCACCAGTGACTCACGGCCTACCCGTACCCGGCTGCACCAGGGTCGCAAACGGGTACCCGTACCCTACCCGATACCCGGCTACCTTTACCCTACCCGTACCCAGCCGGGTACGGGTAGCCGGGTATCGGGTAGGGTATGGGTATCGGGTACCCGGTTGCGACCTCTGCTTTCCCCCCGTCGCTCCTGCCCTGCTGCTGCTCCCGCTGTCTAAGTCTCTAGGTAGGCCTCGGCAAGGTAAGGCAATTTACCCTTTTTACCGGGTAAAGGTAAAGGTGTCTACATGCCAAGGGGTAAGGTAAAGGGTACAGGGTAAAGGTAGATCGGAATAATTTACCCGGTAGGGTAAAGGTAGCGCGAAGTATTACCCGGTAAATGCGGTGCCTAGTTTACCGCTAGAAGCTCCGTGGCGCAGTCCGTGGCCTCCATTTAATAAGTAATATTTAAACAAACTTTCTTAAAAACACGCTTTTATTAAATGTCCTAGTAATGGGAGAACTCCACGACTCCAGGAAGTGGCCCCGAAGCTTGCCATAACGTAAGGGGACCGTGGCCAATTACAGCCAACGTCAGTTGAGCGTGGACAATTAGACCCAAGCCGAAACATAACATTAAAAAAATGTTTAAAAACATATTTGTATTTTTTATGAAAGAATAGAGTATTGTCATCAGTATGACATACGTATACCAAGTTTGCAGTCGATACCACATTGGGAAGTGGGTTAAAATTGAGTTACAAGATTTATTCTCTTACAGTTTAGATGGAAGCATATTATATAATTTTTACGACGTAGAATTGTAATGTATTACTTACTGTTAGTAACTCAGCTTATTGCAGAGTATAGTTAGTATACTGATGATACTATGTAGTTTATAATTTAGTTGTTTACGTGGTGGTTTTAGTTACAGCAGCTACATACTATTAACACTCCTTCCCTTTATTAATTCTACCCCTATCCCCTCCCTTTGATGCTGCTAATCCTGCATAATGCACGGGCATGAGTAGTACTAATCACATTCCTGCATTTCCCATAAATATGCTAAATTCCTCTTGATATGCAAATTCTTTTGTCGAAGTGCCCTTTCCCCCCCTTCCAACCCAGCTTAAATAGACGCTCCAAGCATGGTGCTGTTTCATTCAGACGCTGTCGCCTCGACAGACCTGTTCTTCACCTGAGGACGGCTGCTTGCGTTGTGGCCGAAACGTCGTGAGAATTATTTTATTATGGTTTATTTTTATTATTTTATTCCCTTCTTCGTGACTTTACCGAAAGAACCAAGAAGGTAGAGTGATTGTATTGTGGTAAGGTAAAAGGTAGGGTAAAGGTCAGAGGTGTGGACTCGAGTCATGTGACTTGGACTCGAGTCAGACTCGAGTCATGAATTTGATGACTTGCGACTCGACTTGGACTTGCATAACAATGACTTTGTCCCACCTATGAGATGTGGACTCGAGTCATGTGACTTGGACTCGAGTCAGACTCGAGTCATGAATTTGATGACTTGCGACTCGACTTGGACTTGCATAACAATGACTTTGTCCCACCTCTGGTAAAGGTACATTTGAACTTTGACCTTACCTTGCCGAGGCCTACCTCTAGGACGACGTTCCTCAGAGTCTGGGGCACCCAGACGCAGGACTTGAACTTGCTATCTCCGCCACGGCCATTGTGTGTACCACCACCACCACCAACACCACCACCACCACCACCAACACCACCACCACCAACACCACCACCACCAACACCACCACCAACACCACCACCAACACCACCACCACCAACACCACCAACACCACCAACACCACCACCACCACCAACACCACCACCACCACCACCAACACCACCACCAACACCACCACCAACACCAACACCACCACCACCACCAACACCACCACCACCAACACCACCACCACCAACACCACCAACACCACCACCAACACCATCTCCATCAACACCACCAACAACACCACCACCACCAACACCACGACCACCAACAACACTAACACCACGACCACCACCACCAACACGACCACCACCACCAACACGACCACGGCCACCAACACCACCACCACCAACACGACCACCACGACTACCAACACCACCACCACGACCACCACCAACACCACCACCACCACGACCACCACCACCACGACCACCACCACCACGACCACCACCACCACCACGACCACCACCACCACGACCACCACCACCACCACCGTTTCGCCCCTCTAGGACCAGGGCTTCGGAGGCAGCTACTGCGTGAAGTTCGAGGTGAGGGAGACGGTTTGCTTCAAGGGCGTCGACGGCGACGATGACGGCGGCCACGTGGTCGACTGGAGGAGCTGCGACTTCATGTCCGGAGCGGTGCCCGTGAGTGGCGCGGGGAGTTCCTCTCCGCTCAGAGTCGATGCCCCACCCACACACACGCCCACACACACACACACACACCTACACACACACAGACACACACACGCCTACACACACACACCTACACACACAGACACACACACAGACACACACACCTACACACACGCCTACACACACACACAGACACACACACAGACACAGACACACCCACACACACAGACACACACACAGACACACACAGACACAGACACACCCACACACACAGACACACACACAGACACACACACACAGACACACACACGCCCACACACACACACACCTACACACACAGACACACACCCACACCTACACACACACACACGCCTACACACACACACCCACACACACACAGACACACCCACACAGACACACACCCACACACACAGACACACACACACACAGACACACACACACCTACACACACACACACGCCTACACACATAGACACACACCCACACACACAGACACACACACACACAGACACACACACACACAGACACACACCTACACACACGCCTACACACACACACACCTACACACACAGACACACACCCACACAGACACACACACACACGCCTACACACACACACACCCACACACACACAGACACACCCACACAGACACACACCCACACACACAGACACACACACACACAGACACACACACACCTACACACACACACACGCCTACACACATAGACACACACCCACACACACACACAGACACACACACACACAGACACACACACACACAGACACACACACACACAGACACACACACACACAGACACACACGCCTACACACACACACACAGACACACACACACACAGACACACACACACAGACACACACACACAGACACACACACACAGACACACACACGCCTACACACACACACACGCCTACACACACACACACAGACACACACACACAGACACACCCACACACAGACACACCCACACACACAGACAGACACACACACACCCACACACAGACACACACACACGCCTACACACACACCCACACACACGCCCACACACACAGACACACACAGACACACACACACGCAGACACACACAGACACACACACACAGACAGACACACACAGACACACGCCTACACACACACACACCCATCCACACCAACCCACACCCCCACACACCCACCCACACACACACACACCCACACACACACCAACCCACACCTACACACACCCCCACACACCCACCCACACGCCAGCAACGTTGTTGTCGTTGTTGCCGGCAACAACGCCAGGCTCTGTCCGCTGCTGGACGCGAGCTCCGTCCCACCGCTCGGTCATCGGTGACAGCGCAGGAGCTGAGCGACTGTGTTGTGGGCGATTGATGTTGTGGGGGGCACGACTGTTGTTGTGGGCGATTGTTGTTGTGGGCGACTGTTGTTGTGGGCGACTGTTGTTGTGGGCAACTGTTGTTGCGGGGGGCGCGACTGTTGTTGTGGGCGATTGTTGTTGCGGGCAACTGTTGTTGTGGGCGACTGTTGTTGTGGGCGACTGTTGTTGTGGGCAACTGTTGTTGCGGGGGGCGCGACTGTTGTTGTGGGCGATTGTTGTTGTGGGCGACTGTT
Source organism: Lampetra fluviatilis (assembly GCF_964198595.1). Classification (NCBI taxonomy): domain Eukaryota; kingdom Metazoa; phylum Chordata; class Hyperoartia; order Petromyzontiformes; family Petromyzontidae; genus Lampetra; species Lampetra fluviatilis. The sequence continues at coordinate 4,223,197 of NC_136341.1, read as the reverse complement.
GTTGCGGGCGACTGTTGTTGTGGGGGGCACGACTGTTGTTGTGGGCGATTGTTGTTGTGGGCGATTGTTGTTGTGGGCGATTGTTGTTGTGGGCAACTGTTGTTGCGGGGGGCGCGACTGTTGTTGTGGGCGATTGTTGTTGCGGGCAACTGTTGTTGTGGGCAACTGTTGTTGCGGGGGGCGCGACTGTTGTTGTGGGCGATTGTTGTTGTGGGCAACTGTTGTTGTGGGCAACTGTTGTTGCGGGGGGCGCGACTGTTGTTGTGGGCGATTGTTGTTGTGGGCGACTGTTGTTGTGGGCGACTGTTGTTGTGGGCAACTGTTGTTGTGGGCGATTGTTGTTGTGGGCGACTGTTGTTGTGGGCAACTGTTGTTGCGGGGGGCGCGACTGTTGTTGTGGGCGATTGTTGTTGTGGGCGACTGTTGTTGTGGGCGACTGTTGTTGTGGGCGACTGTTGTTGCGGGCGACTGTTGTTGCGGGGGGCGCGACTGTTGTTGTGGGCGACTGTTGTTGTGGGCAACTGTTGTTGCGGGGGGCGCGACTGTTGTTGTGGGCGATTGTTGTTGTGGGCGACTGTTGTTGTGGGCGACTGTTGTTGTGGGCGACTGTTGTTGCGGGCGACTGTTGTTGTGGGGGGCACGACTGTTGTTGTGGGCGATTGTTGTTGTGGGCGATTGTTGTTGTGGGCGATTGTTGTTGTGGGCGATTGTTGTTGTGGGCGATTGTTGTTGCGGGGGGCGCGACTGTTGTTGTGGGCGATTGTTGTTGTGGGCAACTGTTGTTGTGGGCAACTGTTGTTGCGGGGGGCGCAACTGTTGTTGTGGGCGACTGTTGTTGTGGGCGACTGTTGTTGTGGGCAACTGTTGTTGTGGGCGATTGTTGTTGCGGGGGGCGCGACTGTTGTTGTGGGCGACTTTTGTTGTGGGCGACTGTTGTTGTGGGCAACTGTTGTTGCGGGCAACTGTTGTTGCGGGGGGCGCGACTGTTGTTGTGGGCGATTGTTGTTGTGGGCGATTGTTGTTGTGGGCGACTGTTGTTGTGGGCGACTGTTGTTGTGGGCAACTGTTGTTGTGGGCAACTGTTGTTGCGGGGGGCGCGACTGTTGTTGTGGGCGACTGTTGTTGCGGGCGACTGTTGTTGCGGGCAACTGTTGTTGTGGGGGGGCACGACTGTTGTTGTGGGTAACTGTTGTTGCGGGCAACTGTTGTTGTGGGGGGGCACGACTGTTGTTGTGGGCGACTGTTGTTGCAGGCAACTGTTGTTGCGGGCGACTGTTGTTGTGGGGGGGCACGACTGTTGTTGCGGGCGACTGTTGTTGCGCGTGACCGCGTCCTGTCGCGCAGAGCTCCTGGCTCTGCTCGGCTCAGCTCCGAGTGGTGCGCGGGAGGAAGTCGCAGGTGAGTGACCTCACCTGCGGACCCAGCAGCAGCGAGGAGGAGGAGGAGGAGGAAGAGGAGACCAAGGGCTAGCAGGTGAGGTGTGGGAGCAGCTCCTACGGCGGGCGCCGTGGTGGCTAGGAGATGTTGACTACCTCGCCTGGTTTACAGGAGGTCGTGGGTTCGATCCCGACCTTGACGACCCCTCCTGCTGTAGATTTGGAGTTGGCGTGTCTCTCTCTCATCATCATCATCACGGTGGCTAGGAGATGTTGACTACCTCGCCTGGTATACAGGAGGTCGTGGGTTCGATCCCGACCTTGACGACCCCTCCTGCTGTAGATTTGGAGTTGGCGTGTCTCTCTCTCATCATCATCATCACGGTGGCTATGAGATGTTGACTACCTCGCCTGGTATACAGGAGGTCGTGGGTTCCATCCCGACCCTGACGCCTGCTGCTGTATATTTGAAGTTGGCGTGTCTCTCTCTCATCATCATCATCATCACGGTGGCTAGGAGATGTTGACTACCTCGCCCGGCACGCAGGAGGTTGTGAGTCCGATCCAGACCTTGACGACGCCTGCTGCTGTATATTTGGAGTCTGCGTCTCTCTCAATCACCTACTCTCACTCTCATCCACTCACCCACCCACTCATTTACTCACCCACCCACTCAATTACTTACTCATACACTCACCCATTCACTCACACACTGACCTACTTACTCACTCATCCACTCACCCACCTACCCACCCAATCACCTACTCACACTCTCATCCACTCACCCACCCACTGAGTCACTCATTTACTCAACCACTCACTCACTCACCCACTCAATTACTTCATCTACTCGCCTACTCACCCACACACTGACCTACTTACTCACTCATCCACTCACCCACCTACCCACCCAATCACCTACTCACTCTCATCTACTCACCCACCCACTGAGTCACTCATTTACTCAACCACTCACTCACTCACTCACCCACTCAATTACCTCCTCATCTATTCGCCTACTCACCCACACACTGACCTACTTACCCACTCACCCACCTACCCACCCAATCACCTACTCACACTCTCATCCACTCACCCACCCACTCAGTCACTCACCCATCCACTCAATTACTTACTCATACACTCACCCACCGACCCACCCACCCAATAACCTACTCACTCTCATCCACTCACCCACTCACTCACACACTGACCTACTTACCCACTCATCCACTCACCCACCCAATCACCTGCTCACACTCTCATCCACTCACCCACACACTCATTTACTCACCCACTCAATCAATTACTTACTAATACACTTACCCACTCACTCATCCACACACGGACCTACTTAGCCACTCATCCACTCACCCACCTACCCACCCAATCACCTACTCACTCTCATCCACTCACCCACCCACTCAATTACTTACTCATACACTCACCCATTCACCCAACCAACCACTCGCCCAACCACACACTCACAGGGCAGAAGATGTAATGCCAGGCACAGGGCAGAAGTTGGAATGGAGATGTTGCACAGAGATCGGCTTGCATGCCGGAGTCAGGCAGGGCGCGTTGCGAGTCCGTGAGATCTGGTGATTGCTCGGGAAGGCGTTCGTCCAACAGTGTTCAGATCGTGGATGATTAGGGGACCTTTATGCTGTTGTGTCCCCCCCCCCGTCCCACCCCGTCCCACTCTTCTTCCGTGTGGTTTTGCAGGATATCACGAACGGTGCAATTCGGAAACAATTGCACGTGCCCGAGACGTGACCACCGTCCACTAATCAACCATTAATCAACCATTAATTAGCCATTCATTGCATCGCTTACACCCCCCACCCACACACCGTCAATGAAGGAGGGAGCTGTGTGTGGAGAGAGCTGTGGATGAACAGGGGAGCTTGTTTGTGAAGAGAGCTGTGGATTGAGGAAGCTGTGTGACGGAGAGAGCTGCGTATGAAGGAGGGAGCTGCGTGTAGAGAGAGCTGTGGATGGAGCTGTGGATGAAGGAGGGAGCTGTGTGTGGAGAGAGCCGTGGATGAAGGAGGGCGCTGTGTGTGGAGAGAGCTGTGGATGAACGGGGGGGAGCTATGTGTGACGGCGGTGGAATAAACGGTCTGGAACCCTGACCTGTCTCCTCCACGTGTTTGTCAGAGAGCCTCCGCTCCGCACGCATTCATTGGACGATGCCGGCTGCGGCTGCCACCGTCTCTGCATCCGCGCCTCCACAACAACGCATAGCAGACTCGCACGAAAGCACGACTCGAAGCAACGCCCGTGTCGTGCCGTTCGTTTATTGCACAGCGTTCCTTCATTCGCGTTTTGCTAGGGCGCGCCGACGCCTCTTGACCAGCGCGCCACAGACTCGCTCAGCCCGTTGCCTGGGCTACGGCAGTGTAGGGGGTCAGGGGTGGCGAGGGTCAGGGGTTATAGGGCCTGATCGCGGTTAGAGGTAGAGTTAATGCGTGTCGCGTTCGCAAGGGGTTGGGTGGCTGGTGCCTGCGTTACTGGGCTAGCCGGGGTCAGGGTTCGAGCCGGGGTCAGGGTTCGAGCCGGGGTCAGAGTTCGAGCCGGGGTCAGGGTTCGAGCCGGGGTCAGGGTGAGGGTCAGGGTCAGGGTTCGAGCCGGGGTCAGAGTTCGAGCCAGGGTCAGGGTTCGAGCCAGGGTCAGAGTTCGAGCCGGGGTCAGGGTGTAGGGCAAGCGGCGGGTTTTACAAACCAGGGTTTGGGTTGGATCCAGAGTCGTGGCGATGTCGCAGTGAGGACCGCGGTTTGGAGCCGGGGTCAGGGTCAGAACCAGGGTCACCATAACCCTAACCCCTAACCGGTGGGGGTCAGTGGGGGGTAGGGGGGGGCTGTGGTAGTAGGTGGGGCTGCAGTGGGGGGGGGGGGGGTGTGGCACGGTGGGGGAAATCCCGTGGTGGGCGGAGGCGAGGCCACGGTGGGTGTGTAGGGGCGGGTGGGCGGGGGGGGGGAGACCCCATAATAGTGGTGATGGCGGTGGTGATGATGATGATGGTGGTGGTGATGGTAGTGGTGATGGTAGTGGTGATGGTGGTGGTGGTGATGGTAGTGGTGGTGATGGTGGTGGTGCTGGTGGCGGTGATGGCGGTAGTGGTGATGATGGTAGTGGTGGTGGTGATGGCAGTGGTGATAGTGGTGATGGTGGTGCTGGTGGCGCCGTGTGTCTAGGCGAGGCTGCCGGCGGCGGCCTGCACGGTGAAGGTGGCGACCGCGAGGTTTTGCCGCGTCTCCGTCAGCGCCGCCGCCGCGTCCGCCAGGAACAGGGAGTCGTAGACGCCCGGGAAGGCCTCGCCAGCGTACTTGTTGTGGCTGCTCGGAGCGAACACCACGTGACTGGGGGGGGGGGGGGGGGGGGCACGTCGTTACAGCGGTCGTCGCTGCCGCCATCATCGCCACGACCGTCATCGCCACGACCGTCATCGCCACGACCGTCATCGCCACGACCGTCATCGCCACGACCGTCATCGCCACCACCGTCACCACCACCATCGTCGTCACCACCACTGTCACCACCACCGTCACCACCATCGTCACCACCACCGTCACCACTGTCGCCACCACCATCGTCACCACCACCACCATCGTCACCACCACCGTCACCATCATTGTCACCACCATCGTCGTCATCACCACCATCAACGTCACCACCACCATCAACATCACCACCACCATCAACATCACCACCACCATCAACATCACCACCACCATCAACATCACCACCACCATCAACATCACCACCACCGTCGCCACCACCACCATCAACGTCACCACCACCATCAACATCACCACCATCGTCGTCACCACCACCATCGTCACCACCACCACCGCCATCATCAGTATCACCACCACCGTCGTCACCACCACCACCGTCACCACCATCGTCGTCATCACCACCATCGTCACCACCACCACCGCCATCATCAGTATCACCACCACCGTCGTCACCACCACCATCGTCACCACCACCATCGTCACCACCACCACCGCCATCATCAGTATCACCACCACCGTCGTCACCACCACCATCGTCACCACCACCATCGTCACCACCACCATCGTCACCACCACCACCGCCATCATCAGTATCACCACCACCGTCGTCACCACCACCATCGTCACCACCACCATCGTCACCACCACCATCGTCACCACCACCATCGTCACCACCACCATCGTCACCACCACCGCCACCATCGTCACCACCACCATCGTCATCACCGCCACCACCACCATCGTCACCACCGTCATCACCACCACCATCGTCACCACCGTCATCACCACCACCGTCGTCACCACCACCGTCGTCGTCGTCACCACTGTCGCCACCACTGTCGCCACCACCAGCGCCACCACCACCATAGTCGCCACCACCAGCGTGACCGTCACCACCACCACCATCGTCACCACCACCATCATCACCACCACCATCGTCGTCACCATCACCACCATCGTCATCATCGTCACCACCACCATCGTCACCACCATAGTCGCCACCACCACCACCATCGTCACCACCACCATCGTCACCACCATAGTCGCCACCACCACCACCATCGTCACCACCACCATCGTCACCGCCACCACGGTCGTCACCGTGCCAGCGCCCGCCGGCGCTCACCGGTAGAACGGCCTTCCGGGAAGGCCTAGAGGGTCGGTGAAGGCCCTCTCCAGCAGCATGAGGCGGTCGTTGGCCATACGGAGAGCCATGACACTGGGACACAACGGGGGGGGTGGGGGTGGGGGGGGGGTGGGGTTGGGGGGGTGGCGGTGGAGGGGGGGTGGTAGTGGAGGGTGGTGGTGGGGACGTGGGGGGGGGTGGTAGGGGGATAGGGGTGGAGGGGGGTGGGGGGGTTGGGGGGTTGGTGGTCAGGGGGGGTGGCGGTGGAGGGGGGGTGGCGGTGGAGGGGGGGTGGCGGTGGAGGGGGGGTGGGGGTGGTGGTGGGTGGATGGGGTTGGTGGGGAGGGTCGTGGGGGTGGAGGTGGTGGGGGGCGGTGGGTATGGGTGGTGGTGGGTGGATGGGGTTGGTGTGGTGGGTGGATGGGGTTGGTGGGGAGGGTCGTGGGGGTGGGGGTGGGGGGGCGGTGGGGAGGGTGGGGGAGCGTGGTGGTGGTGGGGGGGCGTGGTGGTGGGGGTGGAGGGGGGGGGTCAAGGGTCAACATGGGTTCAGGGGATAGAGCCAGCAAGTCCCGTACAAAGTCAGAACTAAACTAACTAAACTAACTCAGCTATTTTCTATTTTATTTCACGGCTCACCGAGCTGTTACGTTGCTATTTTTTCAGAAGCGACTCTGGCCATCACGAGTGGTAGCTCAATAAAGTGGCTCACCGTGCGGGCATTCATAGCAGCAGCCAAAAGGACCCACAGGGAAAAATCCACGCGACCACGGGGGGAGAGAGAGAGAGACGCAGACTCCAAATACACAGCAGCAGTAGGCGTCGTCAGGGTCGGGATCGAACCCACGGCCTCCTGTGTACCAGGTGAGGTAGTCAACTTCTCCTAGCCACTGTGATGATGATGATGAGAGAGACGCAGACTCCAAATATACAGCAGCAGGCGTCATCAGGGTCGGGATCGAACCCACGACCTCCTGCGTACCAGGCGAGGTAGTCAACATCTCCTAGCCACCATCGCACCCAAAGATCCCCCCCCCCCCCCCCGTATAACTTAAACGCACTGCTGGGGCAAGTGCTGTTAGCCAGTAGCAGCAACACTGTGGGCACACGAGGGGGTGGGTGGCCAGCAGCACCACGCCCCGGCCGCCTGCAACTCCCGGAGCGGCGATGTTTTACTGCACACCGCCACCAGGTAACTTCTTCTTGGTTCTTTCGGTAAAGTCACGTAGAAGGGAAAAATAAAAAATATAAAACATAATAAAAATACGTAAATTATCATTTGTATTCTTTTATTATTTCCCTTCTACGTGACTTTACCGAAAGAACCAAGAAGATGAGTCCCTGCAGTCACGAAAGCTTTACATCGAAATTTAACCAGGTAACTTATTTGAGGCCGAGTCGACCTAGGGGAGGAGGCGCCCGGACTGGTCTTAGATAATCGTCACCGGCGGTCGCTGGATCGGCCTCCCCATTTGCGTCGGCTGTACCGGACGGACATTTCCCCGGCGAAGCCTGGGGAAAGCTTCTCCAACGGAGGAGGAGAAAGGGGGAATGTTGTATACTGCCTGGCAGGACCTTCCATGGCTTCACACGGAGGGGGAGGCCCCTCTTGGTCAAAGAGGGGCATCACGGTGGCCACGCTAAGACAGGCGGACGGACAGACGGACGATCAGTCGGACGGTCAGACGGACGGATGGAGGGACAGACGGACAGACGTTGGGACATACGGTCAGATAGACGGACAGACGGTGGGACATACGGTCAGACAGACGGACGGACAGACGGTGGGACATACGGTCAGACAGACGGACGGATGGAGGGACAGACGGACGGAAGGTGGGACAGACAGTCAGATGGACGAACGGACGGTCACAAGGACGGATGGACAGACGGTCAGACACGCACTTGTCCATGTCGAGTCCACTGATGGTCGCGTGGAAGTTCTCTGCCGCAACCGTGAAGTTGTCGATGGCCTGGAACAGAGACGCTGCAGAGAAAGGGGGGGGGATTGGGGGGGGGGGTAGAAGGGGGTCAGCGGGTTCAGGGGTCATGGCACCCTTCTGACCCCGAGGGCCCCCCCCCCCCGTGGCTGCCGCACGAAGGAGGAGGGGCGGCGATGATCGGGGGGGGGGGGGGGGGGGGCAGCACCGTGGCTACTTTTCATTTCGCTAGCGACGTCGGCAACACAATGAGCGCCGCCGGGACCAATCATTTTTATTTTTATGATGATTATTATAATTTTTTGTTTTGGTTTAACATGTAGTAACAGGCTTTTTGCAACCAAATATCATCCATAATACAACCGGTGTAGTGCTGTACTAGTACACTACACACTAGTACACTACACTATACACTAGTGCTGTACTAGTATACTACACTACACACTACTACACTATACACGACTACACTACACTATACACTACACTATACACTAGTGCTGTACTAGTATACTACACTACACACTACTACACTATACACGACTACACTACACTATACACTACACTATACACTAGTGCTGTACTAGTATACTACTTTTTGCTCAGACGAGCGACCTGGTCATCACCAAGGATAGCAGCTTATCGAAGTGGCCGATATCAACATCGTCGTCGTTATCATCGCGTGGATATTACAGCAGCAGCATCAGCCGAATGCTCTCAAAAGGCCGCGAGACGTCGATTCGAAATGTTGGGAGGGGAAAACGCGGGAGGACCCCGGAGGAAAATCCACACGACCATGGGGAGAGAGAGAGAGACGCAAACCCCAAATATACAGCAGCAACAAGCATCGTCAGGGTAGTGATCAAACCCACGAGCTCCTGCATAACAGGCGAGGTAGTCAATATCTCCTAGCCACCGTGATGATGATGAGAGAGAGAGAGAGACGCAAACTACAAATACACAGCAGCAGGCGTCGTCAGGGTCAGGATCGATCCCACGACCTCCTGTAGACCAGGCGAGGTAGTTAACATCTCATAGCCCCAATGTCACCCCCCACCCCCCGGCGCTCACCGAACCCGGCCGTGGCCTCCTGTATACCAGACGAGATAGCCAACATCTCATAGCCCCAATGTCACCCCCAACCCCCCGGCGCTCACCGAACCCGGCCGCGGCCTCCACCCCGCGTGCCAGCGCCACCGCGGCGACGGCCTCGGCGTGTGCCCGCAGCTGGGGGCCGTAGTCGCGGCAGTCGAGGGGCAGCAGCGGCGTCGTGGCGAGCGCCAGCGCCAGCAGGCCCCGGACGCGCGCCACGGCGAGGTGGCGCGGGAAGCCGCCGTCGTAGAAGCGCTCCACCAGGTCGAAGGTCTCGGACGCGCTGTGGTAGGCCGGGTAGCCGCTGTAGCGGGCGCCACGCTGCGTAGAGACGGGGGGGGGAGTGAGCGGGAGGGTGGTGGTGGTGGTGGTGGCGGTGGTGGTGGCGGTGGTGGTGGCAGTGACGGTGGTGGCTGTGGTAGGCCGGGTAGCCGCTGTAGCGGGCGCCACGCTGCGTAGAGACGGGGGGGGGGGTGAGCGGGAGGGTGGTGGTGGTGGTGGTGGCGGTGGTGGTGGCGGTGGTGGTGGCAGTGACGGTGGTGGCTGTGGTAGGCCGGGTAGCCGCTGTAGCGGGCGCCACGCTGCGTAGAGACGGGGGGGGGGGGGGGCGGGGAGGGTGAGCGGGAGGGTGGTGGTGGTGGTGGTGGCGGTGGTGGTGGTGGCGGTGGTGGCGGTGGTGGCAGTGACGATGGTGGCTGTGGTAGGCTGGGCAGCCGCTGTAGCGGGCGCCACGCTGCGTAGAGACGGGGGGGGGCGGGGAGGGAGGGTGAGCGGGAGGGTGGTGGTGGTGGTGGTGGCGGTGGTGGTGGCGGCGGTGGCGGCGGTGACGGTGGTGGTGACGGTGGTGGTGACGGTGGTGGTGACGGTGGTGGTGACGGTGGTGGTGACGGTGGTGGTGGTGGGGATGGTGGCGGTGACGGTGGTGGCGGTGACGGTGGAGGGGATGGTGGTGGTGACGGTGGTGGTGGTGACAGTGGTGGTGGTGGTGACGGTGGTGGGGATGGTGGTGGTGACGGTGGTGGTGGTGACAGTGGTGGTGACGGTGGTGGTGGTGGTGACGGTGGTGGGGATGGTGGTGGTGGTGACAGTGGTGGTGACGGTGGTGGTGGTGGGGATGGTGGCGGTGACGGTGGTGGCGGTGACGGTGGTGGCGGTGACGGTGGCGGTGGTAACGGTGGCGACGGTGGTGGTGACGGCGACGGTGGTGGCAGTGGTGGCAACGGCGGTGATGACGGTGGCGGTGGTGGTGACGGTGGCGGCGGTGATGACGGTGGCGGTGGTGGTGACGGTGGCGGTGACGGTGGCGGTGGCGGTGGTGGTGACGGTGACGGTGGTGGTGGTGGTGCTGCTGGTGATGGCACGTGCAACCGTGAGCGGGCACCTTGTTCTTGGTGTAGCGGGCACGTGCCGCCGAGATTCCCAGCCGCTGGAAGAACGCCTCAAAGTCGCTGCCGGAGCCCAGCTTGTTGATGCTACCACCGCCAAACAAAGACAAAGGTGTCCCGTGTAGCTTTAACGGACTGTTGGGGCAAGTGCAGTTAGTAGCGAGTAGCCGCAGCACCTATGAAGGCTGCCGGCACTGTGGCACACGAGGGGGTGGGTGGCCAGCACCACGCCCGGCTGCTTTTGTTCAAACCAGTGGCGACGTTCACTACACGTCGCTCCAGGTACTCATTTGAGGCTGAGTCGACCTAGGGGAAGAGGCACAGGACCGGTTCAGATAATCGTCACTCGTGTTGGCCGTGAGCGGGAATCGAACCCGGGTCGCCGGGTTCGTAGCGCAGCGTAGAGCTAACCACTACACCACCGATCCCCACGCACAAACAGACACACACACACACACACACCACACACACACACAGACACACAGACACACACCACACACACAGACACACCCCACACACACCACATACACATACACACACCACACACACCACGCACACAGAGACACACACACACCACGACACACACCACACAGAAACTCACACCACACAGAGACACACACACAGACACACCACACACACACCACACACCACACACACCCACCACACACACACACCACGACACACATCACACACACACACACACCACACACACCACACACCACGACACACACCACGACACACACCACGACACACAGCACACACAACACCACACACACCACCACACACAACCAGTTCGTGTGCTGAAGTGAGTAACTACTCGTGCACGTTCTGTTCCCTGACTTTGCTAATCGGCTGCGTTTGGTGGCGCCGACTGTAACGACGCCACATTGACAGATTGACGCGAGGGTTCGGCAGACCTGTCAACCCCGTGTCAGTGCCCTACCTTGTTACACACCAACTCAACCTTCATCCTACAAAGTGACTTTACACTACACTATACACTACACCAGAGGTGGGACAAAGTCATTGTTATGCAAGTCCAAGTCGAGTCGCAAGTCATCAAATTCATGACTCGAGTCTGACTCGAGTCCAAGTCACATGACTCGAGTCCACATCTCATAGGTGGGACAAAGTCATTGTTATGCAAGTCCAAGTCGAGTCGCAAGTCATCAAATTCATGACTCGAGTCTGACTCGAGTCCAAGTCACATGACTCGAGTCCACACCTCTGCACTACACTATACACTACTACACTACCTGTCAACCCCGTGTCAGTGCCCTACCTTGTTACACACCAACTCAGATCTCATTGGTCACCACGTGCCCCTTAAATCAACCTTCATCCTACAAAGTGACTATACACTACACTATACACTACACTATACACTAGTATACTACATTACTATACACTACACTAGACACTACTATACACTATACACTACACTACACACTAGTGCTGTACTAGTATACTACACTATACACTACACTATTATACACTATACACTACTATACACGACACTACTATACACTACACTTCTATACCATACCTGTCAACCCCTTATCAGTGCCCTACCTTATCACAGACCAACTCAGACCTTACTGCTCACCCCGTGCCCATTATCAATCTCAACGTTCATCCGACAAAGTCCCACCACAGGGGAGAGAAACACAAACAGACAAACAACACATTACGATTCATCTTCTTGGTTCTTTCGGTAAAGTCACGTAGAATGGAAACAATAAAATAATAAAAATCAAACATAATACAATTATTCTCACGACGTTACGGCCACAACGCAAGCAGCCGTCCTCAGGTGAAGAACAGATCTGTTTTAATAAAAATAATAAAAAGTAAAGCATAATAAAATATTATTTATTATTTATTCTTTTTATTCTTTTATTGTTTCCATTCTACGTGACTTTACCGAAAGAACCAAGAAGATGAATCCCTGCAGTCACGAAAGCTTCACATCGAACAAAAAAAAAGAACGATCATTGTTGTTGCCTGTGTTGAAACGGCTGTGCCCCTGCACAAGAACACGTGGCAGTAATAATAGTAAACCACGTGGCTTGACAACCCACGTGCTTGTCGGTGCCCATAGGTGGCGCCCGCTCACTTTGGGAGGCTCTGATTGGTGGAGGAGGGATCACGCTCGAGCCACGTGTCGTAGAGGCTCCGCCCCTCGTGACCCTCGTCCGGGCTGGGAACCTGCGGACACGGAGGGAGCTTAGCAGAGGTCGCAACCGGGTACCCGATACCCGTACCCGATACCCGGCTACCCGTACCCGGCCGGGTACGGGTAGCCGTTTGCGACCCTGGTGCGGCCGTGTACGGGTACGGGTAGGCCGTGAGTCACCGTTTGTCGCTCATTTCCCAACGTCTTGTCTCTTTTCACAATTCAAGTGCCTAGAATCAACCCACCCGCGCCTGCAACATGGCTTCATCCCAGAGGTCGCAATCGGGTACCCGATAGCCGTACCCTACCCGATACTCGGCCAGGTACGGGTACGGGTAGGGTACGGGTACCCGTTTGCGACCCTGGTGCGGCCGGGTACGGGTAAGGAATCAAAACCCGTTTGCGACCTCTGGTGCTTAGCTTCGGCGGGGCTGATGGTCAAGGCCCCAACCTCTTGGCGCAGCGGTGGGGAACGTCCGGCCCCGCGGGCCGTGTAAGGCCTACGAAATAATTTAGTCTGGCCCTAGGCCTCGGCAAGGTAAGGTAAAAGTGTAAAAACAACGAGCCTACCTTTACCCTACCTTTTACCTTACCACAATACAATCACTCTACCCTACCTTTTACCCTTTAGCAGGTAAGGTAAAAGGTAAAAAGCAACGAGCCTACCTTTTACCCTACCCTTTACCCTTTACCCCTTGGCATGTCGACACCTTTACCCTTTACCTTTACCATTTTACCCGGTAAAAAGGGTACGATTACCTTACCTTGCCGAGGCCTCTCTGGCCCTATCAAGGCAACCGCAGGACTCGAAATTCATAGGAACATAAATGTAATTTTGTATTAACTACACATCTTACTTGACAGCAGAGGTCGCAAATGGGTTTTGATTCCTTACCCGTACCCGTACCCGGCCGCACCAGGGTCGCAAACGGGTACCCGTACCCTACCCGTACCCGGCCGGGTATCGGGTAGGGTACGGGTATCGGGTACCCGGTTGCGACCTCTGCTTGACAGGTACTATTCTACTTCACCGAGTGTTGACATCCCCAGCGTTGAACAGTACTGCTTTCTTTTTAAATCCTTTATATTAAGTTCGCTTGCTTGCTTGCGTGCTTGCTTGCTTGCTTACGACCGTGCAAATCTTTAGGTCGTTTTTTAACCCACTTCCCGTGATCCAATCGAGCTGACATTTTCCACACAGACTCGCTGTGCGTGACAATTAATTTTCGTGAAAAAAAATTCCAAAATTTTACACTGTTTAGGGAATTTTTTAAAAATATTTAATTACACTATTGCTTAATGCTGGCAGACAATCATCTGACCCATAGGTGGCAGCCATCTCAAGCCAGAGGACGAGAGGACTCTAGCCGCCACGCATATAAAGGATTTATAGTGTAAAACTTTGTTTTTACGGGTTAATTTTTTTGTATTTGGATTGTCAACCAACACTGGGTAAAACAAAAACATGTGCACCTTTAGCACGTGCACCTTTTGTTCTCTTTTAGCCCCGCCCCCCCCCAATACGTTCCATTCATTGGCTACCACATTCAGATAAGCTCCTCCCCCCCCTCCTCCCCCTTAACTTGTATTTAAGAGCTTGTCTCTTGGAATTTTTGCCTCACTTGATACAGTGAATCCGCCTGTGACGGTCCCACCTGATTTCGATGTAAAGCTTTCGTGACTGCAGGGATTCATCTTCTTGGTTCTTTCGGTAAAGTCACGTGGAAGGGAAATAATAAAATAATAAAAAATAAAACATAATAAAATTATAATTTTGTCAAGGCGCTCTTCCCCCTTCAACCCAGCTTAAATATACGCTGCCAAGCCTGGTGGTGTTTCATTCAGACGCTGTCTTTCCGACAGACCTGTCCTTCACCCGAGGACGGCTGCTTGCGTTGTGGCCGAAACGTCGTGAGAATTGTACTTTATTATGTTTGATTTTTATTATTTTATTATTTCCCTTCTACGTGACGACTTTACCGAAAGAACCAAGAAGATGGGTCCCACCTGATGACGGAGACTTGCGTTGCCTCCGAAACGTCGTGATTTTTTATTTTATTTCTATTATTACTTTTATTAATTTTTATTTTAGCCACGTGACTTTACCGAAAAAACCTAAGAGTAGTAATTGTGTATGGCCCGCGAATGATGTTATACAAATATCCAAATGCAGCAGCAGCACCTCCACCTCCCTCCCCTCTCGAGTGAGCAGCAATCGACAGATCATCGGCATGCGTGACGCGGTTGACCCGAATAGGGAGTTTCAAGTTTCATTGATTAGGTGGAGCCCTGCGAGCCATTCGGCTCTTGAATCGGGTGCAATCGCAACAAACAAACAAACAAAAACATGAACAAGAAAACATCTTAAAGTGAAAATGTGACTGAGTGCAAACAGAAAATCCAAGAAAAGACAGCAAAATATTGCAGAAAAATCACCGTACACCAACACTGTGCAAAAATCCCAGTGGGATGCAAGTCAAACAACAACAACAACAACCACAAGACAACTTAGATTAAGGCCATCAGTCTAACTCTGTACTACAACAACACAAACATGGCCAAACCGAAAAACTTTTCGAAAATCACCAAAATAAAGCCATAAAAGCAATGAAACAGTGCAGGTCATAGGAACTGTGACCGAATTTTCACAATAAACGACATAAACAACATGTACCACCAAAACTCATGCAGCCATAGCTGGCTGCATGAGTCACTCCACAACATCAGCAGCATCAGTCGGAGTGTCAACATTTTCCAATGCACCTTTAAGATCAGCGCACTAAATCAAGTCAACCCTCGATCGTACCCGGGCATCGATCAGCCTCCCGTGGTATCGGCAGAGCCATGGAAGGGTTCGTAGCGCAGCGTAGCGCTAACCGCTACACCACCGCTCCCCACACACAGACACACACGCGCACAGAGAGAGCGATGTGTGGGGGAGCAGGAGGGGGGTGAGTGGAGTTCCTCGCCTGCTTGGCCACGCTGTAGACGAGGCGATGCAGCGTTGGGGAGCTGTCGACGCGCAGAGTGAAGTTGCCTGCCGTGGTGCAGCCCGGGAGACACGCGGAGACACGTGGAGAGACACACGGAGACACGCGGAGACACGCACGGAGACACGCGGAGACACACACAGAGACACGCGGAAACACACGGAGAGACACACGGAGACACGCGGAGACACGCACGGAGACACGCGGAGACACACACAGAGACACGCGGAAACACACGGAGACGTACAAGGACACGCGCGCACAGAGACACGCGGAGACACACACGGAGACACGCCGAGACACGCGGAGACACACACGGAGACACGCGGAGACACACACGGAGACACGCGGAGACACACACGGAGACACGCGCGCACAGACACAAAGACAAAGATCCCCCATATCGCTTTAACAGACTGTTGGAGCAAGTGCTTTAGCGAGCACACACAGACACACAGACGCATGCACACACGGCCACTCAAACAAACACACACAGACGCACGCAGACACACACACAAGACACACAAGACACACAGACACACACAAGACACACACAAGACACACACAAACACACACAGACACAGACACACACAGACACACACAAGACACACACACAAGACACACACAGCCACACACACACACACAGCCACAGACACACAGACACACACACACAGCCACAGACACACACACACACAGCCACAGACACACACACACAGCCACAGACACACACACACAGCCACACAGACACACACACAGACACACACACAGCCACACACACAGACACACACACAGCCACGCACACACACACGCACACAGACACTCACACAGCCACACACACGCACACAGCCACACACACAGCCACACACACGCACACAGCCACACACACAGCCACACACACGCACACAGCCACACACACAGCCACACACACGCACACAGACACTCACACACAGACACACACACACACACAGCCACACACACAGACACACACAGACACACACACGAGGGCCCCTGCTGCCCCCCCCCCACCCTGTGTCCGGGCCTCACCCTCGATGGCCGAGTCGGCGTTGATGTAGGCGACGGCGCGGTTCAGCAGCACCTGGGCATTGTCCTGGCACGGGGGGGGGCACGGGGGGGGGGGGGCAGTGACACGGGTGCCTGTACCCACGCTGGCACTTACTCGGATACCCGCCATCTTACTCACCCACACACCCACGCAACCACTCACCCGCTCACTCACCCGCTCACCCACCCACTTACCCACCCGCTCACGCAACCACTCACCCACTCACGCAACCACTCACCCACTCACGCAACCACTCACCCACTCACGCAACCACTCACCCACTCACTCACCCGCTCACCCACCCACTTACCCACCCGCTCACCCACTCACCCACCCACCCACTCACGCAACCACCCACCCACTCACGCAACCACCCACCCACTCACGCAACCACTCACCCACTCACTCACCCGCTCACCCACCCACTTACCCACCCGCTCACCCACTCACCCACCCACCCACTCACGCAACCACCCACCCACTCACGCAACCACTCACCCACTCACGCAACCACTCACCCACTCACTCACCCGCTCACCCACCCACTTACCCACCCGCTCACCCACTCACCCACCCACCCACTCACGCAACCACCCACCCACTCACGCAACCACCCACCCACTCACGCAACCACTCACCCACTCACGCAACCACTCACCCGCTCACTCACCCGCTCACCCACCCACTTACCCACCCGCTCACGCAACCACTCACCCACTCACGCAACCACTCACCCACTCACTCACCCACTCACCCACCCACCACCCGCTCACCCACACACTCACCCACTCACCAACCCGCTCGCGCACTCGCCCGTCCGCCAGCTCGCCCTCGCCCCACCCTCCCGCTCACCCACCACCCGCTCACCCACCACCCGCTCACCCACCACCCGCTCACCCGCCCGCTCACCTCCACCCACTCGGTGGACCCCTGGAGCCCAAACTCCTCGGCGTCCCAGCTGCACAGCTTGAGGCTCCTGCGAGGACGCCAGCCTGCGGATCAACCTCACCACAGGTGAGTGGGCAGGTGAGTGGGCAGGTGAGTGTACAGGTGAATGGGCAGGTGAGTGGGCAGGTGAGCAGGTGAGTGGGCAGGTGAGTGGGCAGGTGAGTGGGCAGGTGAGTGGCCAGCCTGCGGATCAGCCTCACCACAGGTGAGTGGGCAGGTGAGTGGGCAGGTGAGTGTGCAGGTGAGTGTGCAGGTGAGTGGGCAGGTGAGTGGGCAGGTGAGCAGGTGAGTGGGCAGGTGAGTGGCCAGCCTGCGGATCAGCCTCACCACAGGTGAGTGGGCAGGTGAGTGGGCAGGTGAGTGTACAGGTGAGTGGGCAGGTGAGTGGGCAGGTGAGTGGGCAGGTGAGCAGGTGAGTGGGCAGGTGAGTGGGCAGGTGAGTGGGCAGGTGAGTGGGCAGGTGAGTGGCCAGCCTGCGGATCAGCCTCACCACAGGTGAGTGGGCAGGTGAGTGGGCAGGTGAGTGAGCAGGTGAGTGTGCAGGTGAGTGGGCAGGTGAGTGGGCAGGTGAGTGGGCAGGTGAGTGGGCAGCCTGCGGATCAACCTCACCACAGGTGAGTGGGCAGGTGAGTAGGTGAGTGGCCAGCCTGCGGATCAGCCTCACCACAGGTGAGTGGCCAGGTGAGTGTGTAGGTGATCGTGTAGGTGAGTGTACAGGTGAGTGTGTAGGTGAGTTGACTGGCGAGTGTACGGGTAAGTGTGTAGGTGAGTGTGTGAGTGAGTGTGTAGGTGAGTGTGCAGGTGAGTGTACAGGTGAGTTGACTGGTGAGTGTACAGGTGAGTGTGCAGTTGAGTGTACGGGTGAGTTGACTGGTGAGCAGGTGAGTGTACAGGTGAGTGTGTAGGTGAGTGTGTAGGTGAGTGTGCAGGTGAGTGTGCAGGTGAATGTGCAGGTGAGTGTGTAGGTGAGTGTACGGGTGAGTGTGCAGGTGAGTGTGTAGGTGAGTGTGTAGGTGAGTGTACGGGTGAGTGTGCAGGTGAGTGTGCAGGTGAATGTGCAGGTGAGTGTACGGGTGAGTGTACAGGTGAGTGTGCAGGTGAGTGTGCAGGTGAATGTGCAGGTGAGTGTGTAGGTGAGTGTACGGGTGAGTGTGCAGGTGAGTGTGTAGGTGAGTGTACAGGTGAGTGTACAGGTGAGTGTACAGGTGAGTGTGTAGGTGAGTGTACAGGTGAGTGTACAGGTGAGTGTACAGGTGAGTGTACAGGTGAGTGTGTAGGTGAGTGTACAGGTGAGTGTACAGGTGAGTGTACAGGTGAGTGTACAGGTGAATGTGTAGGTGAGTGTACAGGTGAGTGCATAGGTGAATGTGCAGGTGAGTGTACAGGTGAGTGTGTAGGTGAGTGTACAGGTGAGTGTACAGGTGAGTGTGTAGGTGAGTGTACAGGTGAATGTGTAGGTGAGTGTACAGGTGAGTGTACGGGTGAGTGTACAGGTGAGTGTACGGGTGAGTGTACAGGTGAGTGTGTAGGTGAGTGTGCAGGTGAATGTGCAGGTGAGTGTACGGGTGAGTGCGTAGGTGAATGTACAGGTGAGTGTACAGGTGAGTGTGTAGGTGAGTGTGCAGGTGAATGTGCAGGTGAGTGTACAGGTGAGTGTACGGGTGAGTGGCCAGGTGAGTGCGTAGGTGAATGTGCAGGTGAGTGTACAGGTGAGTGTGTAGGTGAGTGTACAGGTGAGTGTACGGGTGAGTGGCCAGGTGAGTGTGTAGGTGAATGTACAGGTGAGTGTACGGGTGAGTGTACAGGTGAGTGTGTAGGTGAGTGTGTAGGTGAATGTACAGGTGAGTGTACGGGTGAGTGTACAGGTGAGTGTACAGGTGAGTGTACGGGTGAGTGCGTAGGTGAGTGTACAGGTGAATGTACAGGTGAGTGTACAGGTGAGTGTGTAGGTGAATGTACAGGTGAGTGTACGGGTGAGTGTGTAGGTGAGTGTACAGGTGAGTGTGTAGGTGAATGTGTAGGTGAGTGTACAGGTGAGTGTGTAGGTGAGTGTACAGGTGAGTGTACGGGTGAGTGTACAGGTGAGTGTACGGGTGAGTGTGTAGGTGAGTGAACAGGTGAATGTACAGGTGAGTGTACAGGTGAGTGTACGGGTGAGTGTGTAGGTGAGTGTACAGGTGAGTGTACGGGTGAGTGTACAGGTGAGTGTACAGGTGAGTGTACAGGTGAGTGTACAGGTGAGTGTACAGGTGAGTGTACGGGTGAGTGTACAGGTGAGTGTACGGGTGAGTGTACAGGTGAGTGTACAGGTGAGCGTGGTGAGCGCTGGCTCACCCGAGCGCCGCATGGCTCCCGTGACCTTGGCGAACTCCTGCAGGGTGGCGGCTCCGGTCATGGGGGTCGATGCCCCAAACACCCACGTGTCGCGGTGACCCCCCAGGATGACCCAGCGGTCTGTGCACGGGGGGGGTGGGGGGTGGGGGGGGGACAGGCAGAGACACGCCCACAGTGAGGCTTAGACGGTCAACGCACCGGGCGGGCGAGTGGGTGAGTGGATGAGCGGGTGAGCTGGGGAGTGGGTGAGAGAGTGGGTGAGCGAGTGGGCGAGCGAGTGGGTGAGCGAGTGGGTGAGTGGGTGAGTGGGCTGGAAGTGGGGGAGTGACTGAGTGGGTGAACGAAGTGGGCGGAGTGAACGAGTGGGGCGGGTGAGCGAAGTGGGCGGGTGAGCGAGTGGGTGGGTGGAGCGAGTGGGCGGGTGAGCGAGTGGGTGGCGAGCGGGTGGGTGAGCGAACGGTGTGGGTGAGCGCATGGATGGGTGAGCGAGTGAGTGGGTGGGTGAGCGAGCGAGTGGGTGGGTGAGCGAGCGAGTGGGTGGGGTGAGCGAGCGAGCGGGTGGTGGTGGCGAGCGAGCGAGTGGGTGGGTGAGCGAGCGAGTGGTGGGTGAGCGAGTGAGTGGTGGGGTGAGCGAGTGGGTGGGTGAGCGAGTGGGTGGGTGAGCGAGTGGGTGGGTGAGCGAGTGGGTGGGTGAGCGAGTGGGTGGGTGGGTGAGCGAGTGGAGTGGGTGGGTGGGTGAGCGAGAGTGAGTGGGGTGGGTGAGCGAGTGAGTGGGTGGGTGGGTGAGCGAGTGAGTGGGTGGTGGGGTGAGCGAGTGAGTGGAGTGGAGTGGGTGGTGGTGAGCGAGGTGAGTGGGTGGGGTGGTGGGTGGTAGGTGAGGGTGGTGTGGGTGGGTGGGTGAGCGATTAGTGAGTGGGTGGGTGGTGAGCGAGTGAGTGGGGTGAGTGGGTGGGTGGGTGGGTGGGTGAGCGAGGTGAGCGGGTGGGTGAGCGAGTGGGTGAGTGAGTGAGTGAGCGAGTGAGTGGGTGAGTGAGCGGGTGGTGTGAGCGGGTGGGTGAGCGGGTGGTGAGCGGGTGGGTGAGCGGGTGGGTGAGTGAGTGGGTGGGTGAGCGGGTGGGTGAGTGAGTGGGTGAGTGAGTGGGTGAGCGAGTGGTGAGCGAGGTGGGTGAGCGAGCCATCACCTGGCTCCACTGCCCCGTGGATGGTCCCCACCACGTTGTAGATCCTCCTCACCTGGTTCTGCGTCCTCACCAACATCCTCACCCTCCTGCTCGGAGGAGGGGGGGGAGGGGGGGGGAGGGGGGAGGGGGAGGGGAGGGGGGGAGGGGGGGGGAGGGGGGGGAGGGGTCAACAGGTCACCCCCCTCACCCGCGCCCCCACCGTCCCTCCCAAACCGCCCCCCCCCCCACCGCACCCCCCCCACCCACTCACGCCCCACGCCACCCACCCACCCCACGCCACCCACCCACCCCACGCCACCCACCCACCCCACCCCACCCCACCCACCCACTCACCCCACCCCACCCACCCACTCACCCCACCCCACCCCACCCACTCCCCCACCCCACCCCACCCACCCACCACCCACCCCACCCCCACCCACCCACTCACCCCACCCCACCCCACCCACCACACCCCACCCCACCCCACCCCACCCACCACCCCCCACCCCACCCCACCCCCCCCACCCACCCACCCCACACCCCCCACCCTCACCCCACCCACCACCACCCCACCCCACCCACCCCACCCACCCCACCCACCCCACCCCACCCCACACACCCCCCCCCCACCAACCCACCACCACCACCCCCCACCCACCACCCACCCACTCCACACACACCCCACCCCACCCACCCCACCCACCCACCACCACCCCCTACCGCCTCCCACCCCCCACCCCACCCCCACCCCACCACCCCCCCCCACCCACCCCACCCCACCCCCCCCACCAACCCCACCCCACCCCACCCCACCACCCCACCCCACCCCCCACCCCACCCCCCACCCCCCCACCCCACCCACCACCCCACCCCACCCCACCACCCCCCACCCCCACCCCACCACCCCCCACCCCACCCCCACCAACCCCACCCCACCCCACCAACCCCACCCCACCACCCCACCCCACCCCACCAACCCCACCCCCCCCACCACCCCACCAACCCCCCACCACCCCACCAACCCCCACCCCACCCCACCAACCCCACCCCACCCCACCAACCCCCACCCCCACCCCCCCACCAACCCCACCCACCACCCCACCCCAACCCCACCCCACCCCACCCCACCACCCCACCCACCCCACCCCACCCCCACCACCCCACCCCACCCCACCCCCCACCCCCACCCCCACCCCACCCCCACCCCACCCCACCCCCCACCCCACCCCACCCCACCAACCCCACCCCACCCACCACCCACCCCACCCCACCCCACCACCCACCCAACCCCACCCCACCACCCACCACCCCACCCCCACCACCCCCACCCACCCCACCCCACCCCACCCCACCCACCACCCCCCCACCACCACCCCACCCCGCCCAGCCCCACGCCCTAACCCCCTTACCCCTCCCCGCCCCCCTACCTCGCCCCCGCCCCCACTCGCCCCCCCCCCCTCACATGCCCCCCCACTCGCCCCGCCCCCCCCCCCCACTCGCCCCGCCCCCCTCACCAGGAGTCCCTCGGGGCTCTGAAGCCCCCCCCCACCGCCCCCCCCACCCCACCCCCCCCCCACCCGCCCCCCCCTCACCAGGAGTCCGCGGGGCTTTGAATCCAGGCCCCACGTGGGTACGAGACGTTGAGGTTTCCCCTCCACGACTCGCTCGGGGGGGGGGCGCCCCCCATGTCCCTGGGGGCGGGGGGGGGGCACGGGCGGCATAGACTCACACAGAGACACAGAGACTCGCATAGAGACCAATAGAGACTCATAGACTCACACAGAGACACAGAGAGACACAGACTCACACAGAGACACAGAGACTCACAGAGAGACACATAGAGATCCTTAGACTCACACAGAGACACAGAGAGACACATAGAGGCACACAGAGACCCATAGAGACCCATAGACTCACACAGAGACACACAGAGACCAATAGACTCACACAGACTCACACAGAGACACAGAGAGACCCATAGAGACACACAGAGACACACAGACCCATAGAGACCCATAGACTCACACAGAGACCCATAGAGACACAGAGACACATTGACTCACACAAAGACACAGATAGACACATAGACTCACACAGAGACACAGAGAGACACAGAGAGACCCATAGAGATCCTTAGACTCACACAGAGACACAGAGACACAGAGAGACCCATAGAGACCCATAGAGACACACAGAGACACACAGAGACACACAGAGACACACAGAGACA
>NC_136341.1:4198294-4199659 GCF_964198595.1 Lampetra fluviatilis | reverse complement strand
CCCCCCTCCTCCTCCCCCTTCCTCCCCCCCTCCCCCTTCTCCCCCCCTCCTCCACCCTCCTCCCCTCTTCTCCCTCCCCCCCTCCTCCTCCCCCTCCTCCTCCCCCCTCCCCCTTCTACCCCTCCCCCCCTCCTCCTCCCCCATCCTCCTCCTCCCCCCTCCCCCTTCTATCCCCTCC
Organism: Lampetra fluviatilis; assembly: GCF_964198595.1. NCBI lineage: Eukaryota > Metazoa > Chordata > Hyperoartia > Petromyzontiformes > Petromyzontidae > Lampetra > Lampetra fluviatilis. The sequence continues at coordinate 4,199,481 of NC_136341.1, read as the reverse complement.
CCCCTCCTCCTCCCTCCTCCCCCTTCCCCCTCCCCCCCTCCCCCATCCTCCCTCCTCTCCTCCCCTCCTCCTCCCCCCTCCCCCTTCTACCCCTCTCCCCCATCCCCCTCCTCCCCCTTCCTCCCCTCCTCTCCCTTCTACCCCCCCCTCCTCCTCCTCCCCCTCCCCCCCTCCCCCCCTCCCCCCTCCCCCTCCAGTCTGGAGGGTTGTGGCCGTGAGGATCCTGTGGAGCTGCCATGGAGAGATTCATCCCAGAGCACCCCCTGCCAGAGGCCATCCAGAAGGTGAGGATGGTGCGGGGGATGGTGAGGATGGTGAGGATGGTGCGGGGGATGGTGAGGATGGTGAGGATGGTGCGGAGGATGGTGAGGAGGATGGTGAGAATGAGGAGGATGGTGAGGATGGTGTGGAGGATGGTGAGGATGGTGCGGAGGATGGTGAGAATGAGGAGGATGGTGTGGAGGATGGTGAGGATGGTGAGGAGGATGGTGAGGATGGTGCGGAGGATGGTGAGGATGGTGAGGACGACGACAATATCGGCTCGTGACCCCGACGCCAAACCGCCTCGCTGACGATGTTGTGGAAGCTGTGGCCGGTGGTGATGTTGATGGTGATGTTGATGATGTCGATGTCGATGATGTCGATGGTGATGGCGGTGTTGATGATGTCGATGGTGATGTTGATGATGTCGATGGTGATGTTGATGATGTCGATGGCGATGATGGCGATGATGATGTCGATGGTGAAGATGGCGATGATGATGTCGATGGTGAAGATGGCGATGATGATGTCGATGGTGAAGATGGCGATGATGGCGATGATGGCGATGATGATGTGGATGGCGATGGTGGCGATGGCCGTGCGTGTGTCCGGTGAGTGCAGATGTCCCGCGTGGAGACCGTGTGCCAGTTCTGTGGGGTGAGCTACCTCGTTCTGAACGAGGTGAAGCGGCTGGAGGAGGTGCAGAGAGAGATGAGAGCGGAGATAGGTGACCTCACGAAACGGTGGGCAAACTCACCCACCCGCTCGCTCGCCCCGCCCGCTCACGCACTCACCCACCTACTCACCCACCTACTTACTCACCCACCCACTCACTCACCCACCCACTCACTCACCCACCCGCTCTCTCGCCCGCCCGCTCGCTCACCCACCTACTCACTCACCTACTCACTCACCCACCTACTTAC
>NC_136341.1:4163294-4195794 GCF_964198595.1 Lampetra fluviatilis | reverse complement strand
GTGACCTCGCAGAGGGACATTGCGCAGACACAGCTGCGCCGCGTGACGGGAGAGGTAGGGTCATGACACGAGTGCTCTCGGACAACGCCGCTCCCGTCTCTCCTGAGTCTGGGTCTCTGTGTGAGTCTACGGATCTCTGCGTGAGCCTGTGGGTCTCTGTGTGAGTCTGTGGGTCTCTGTGTGAGTCTACGGATCTCTGTGTGAGTCTGTGGGTCTCTGTGTGAGCCTATGGGTCTCTGTGTGAGTCTGTGGGTCTCTGTGTGAGCCTGTGGGTCTCTGTGTGAGCCTGTGGGTCTCTGTGTGAGTCTGTGGGTCTCTGTGTGAGCCTATGGGTCTCCGTGTGAGTCTACGGATCTCTGTGTGAGTCTATGGGTCTCTGTGTGAGTCTGTGGGTCTCTGTGTGAGTCTGTGGGTCTCTGTGTGAGTCTGTGGGTCTCTGTGTGAGTCTGTGGGTCTCTGTGTGAGTCTATGGGTCTCTGTGTGAGTCTGTGGGTCTCTGTGTGAGTCTGTGGGTCTCTGTGTGAGCCTGTGGGTCTCTGTGTGAGTCTACGGATATCTGAGACTGCCCCAACAGTCTGTTAAGGCTACACGGGGGATCTCCCTCTTAGGCAGAGGTGGTCTGAGGCAGGAAGACAAACACGGTGTCGATTTAGACAGGCATGGGCGCAGCCCTGCAAGTGCTGGCTCACGAACGATGCCACCGGTCTCGCGGGAGGGAGGGCAGCTTGACTCAGTTGAATTAATGCAGCGCGCCTTAATCAAGTCACGGGACTTCGAGGTGATCAGTCTGTACTTAGAAGTGATCAATCTGTACTTAGAAGTGATCAGTCTATGCTTAGAGGTGATCAATCTGTACTTAGAAGTGATCACGATTCCGACGTCCCCCCGCTCCGTCTCTTCAGGCTCAAGCCGCCGAGGCCTTCCGCGCTCAGGAGGCCTCGCTCAGAGAGCGGCTCGCCCAGGCCGAGGCCGGGGCCTCCCTCGCCCAGGCCGCCCGCGACACGGACCTCGAGGCCCTGCGGGGAGAGCTGGGCGAGCTCCGGGCCTGCCTGGACGAGGAGAAGGCGGCGAGGAAGGGGGCGGAGGCGGCGTTGGCGCAGGCCGAGAGCAGGGCCTCGCGCGGCCAGGCGGCCCGCGGCAGGGAGGCCAACGCCTGGAAGGCGAGGCTGGGCGAGCTGGAGGCTTCGCTCGGCCTGGAGAAAGCGGCAGCCGAAAAGTCGAAGGAGGAGCTCACCAAGGCCCAGGCCAGGGTCGACCTCCTGCAGGCCGCTCGCTCCGAGGAGCGGCACGAACTCAAGGCCCGGATAGGCCAACTGGAGGCTTCGCTGGGCCTGGAGAAAACGGAGGCCGAAAAGTCGAGGGAGGAGCTCACCAAGGCCCAGGCCAGGGTCGACCTCCTGCAGGCCGCTCACACTGAGGAGCGACACGAACTCAAGGCCCGGATAGGCCAACTGGAGGCTTCGCTGGGCCTGGAGAGAACGGCGGCCGAAAAGTCGAGAGAGGAGCTCACCAAGGCCCAGGTCAGGGTCAACCTCCTGCAGGCCGCTCGCTCCGAGGAGCGGCACGAACTCAAGGCCCGGATAGGCCAGCTCGAGGCTTCGCTGGGCCTGGAAAAAACGGAGGCCGAAAAATCGAGGGAGAGACTCGCAGCCGCCGAATCTGGGACGTCGGAGTTGCGGGCGCGGCTAGGCGACTTGGAGGCCTCGTTAGGCCTGGAGAAAACGGCGGCCCGGCAACTGCGGGAGCGGCTCGCGGAGGCCCGGGCGGAGGGGGCCTCGCGGGACCGGGCGGCCCAGGAGCTGCGGGCCGCACGGCAGGAGCTGGCGCTGGAGCGAGAGGGGTCGCGCCGTCTGCGGGCCTCGCTGGCGCGGCAGCAGGAGGGGGCGGCCGCGGAGGCCCGGGCGCTGGCCGAGGCGCAGGCCTCGCTACGGAGGGAGAGTGAGGAGGCCCGGGCGCTGGCCGAGGCGCAGGCCTCGCTACGGAGGGAGAGGGAGGAGGCCCGGGCGCTGAGGGAGAGCGGCGAGAGCCTCCGAGCGGCGCTGGGATGCGCGGAGGACGAGGTGAGGTGGGCCGCACTCCCCACGTCCGCTTCGTGCCCAGGCCAACGCAGGCCGGGGTTGTCGCTACCGACCCGGTCGGGCGGAGACCCGACCACGCGCTTGTTCACTCGCTCGCTCATCTGCCGAGTCGCTCGGTAGCTCACCCACTCGCTCAGTAAATCATTCTCTCGTTCATTTTCGCCGAGTCGGGCAGTAGCTTGCCCACCCGGCCACCACCGTCATCACCGGTGCCAGCCAATCACTGTCAGTGACAGCACCACCGTCATCACCGGTGCCAGCCAATCACTGTCAGTGACAGCACCACCGTCATCACCGGTGCCAGCCAATCACTGTCAGTGACAGCACCACCGTCATCACCGGTGCCAGCCAATCACTGTCAGTGACAGCACCACCGTCATCACCGGTGCCAGCCAATCACTGTCAGTGACAGCACCAACGTCATCACCGGTGCCAGCCAATCACTGTCAGTGACAGCACCACCGTCATCACCGGTGCCAGCGCACCGCTCCATCATTGTCCACCTCTCCGCGTGTATCATCATCGTCGTCGTCGTTGTCGTTGTTGTCGTCGTCGTCGTGCGCGTGTCTCGGGGCAGGTGCTGCGGCTGCAGGAGACGGTGCGGCGAGAGTGTGAGGAGCGCTTCCTGCTCACCGAGGCGCTGCACCACGCTCAGGGGCACGCCCGGGCCTCTCGCGACCCCTCGCCGTGAAGCACGCAGAGGTCACCGCTGGGCCACGTCTCTTGACCACCTCGAGGTCACCGCTGGGTCACCGCTGGGCCACGTCTTTTGACCACCACGAGGTCACCACTGGCTCTCCCCTGGGCCACGTCTTTTGACCACCACGAGGTCACCACTGGCTCTCCCCTGGGCCACGTCTTTTGACCACCACGAGGTCACCACTGGCTCTCCCCTGGGCCACGTCTCTTGACCACCACGAGGTCACCGCTGGCTCTCCCCTGGGCCACGTCTGACCACCACGAGGTCACCGCTGGCTCTCCCCTGGGCCACGTTTTTTGACCACCACGAGGTCACCACTGGCTCTCCCCTGGGCCACGTCTCTTGACCACCACGAGGTCACCGCTGGCTCTCCCCTGGGCCACGTCTCTTGACCACCACGAGGTCACCACTGGCTCTCCCCTGGGCCACGTCTCTTGACCACCACGAGGTCACCGCTGGCTCTCTGCTGGCCACATCTCTTGACCACCACGAGGTCACCGCTGGCTCTCCCCTGGGCCACGTCTCTTGACCACCACGAGGTCACCACTGGCTCTCCCCTGGGCCACGTCTCTTGACCACCACGAGGTCACCGCTGGCTCTCCCCTGGGCCACGTCTCTTGACCACCACGAGGTTACCGCTGGCTCTCCCCTGGGCCACGTCTTTTGACCACCATGAGGTCACCGCTGGCTCTCACCTGGGCCACGTCTCTTGACCACCACGAGGTCACCGCTGGCTCTCCCCTGGGCCACGTCTTTTGACCACCACGAGGTCACCGCTGGCTCTCCCCTGGGCCACGTCTTTTGACCACCTCGAGGTCATCGCTGGCTCTCCCCTGGGCCACGTCTTTTGACCACCTCGAGGTCACCGCTGGGCCACCTCTAAGCTGCCGCTGAGCAGAGGTCGCAACCGGGTACCCGATACCCGTACCCTACCCGATACCCGTACCTTACCCGATACCCGTACCCTACCTGATACCCGGCTACCCGTACGCGTCCCTGGTGCGGCCGGGAATGAGTACAGGTAGGCCGTGAGTCACTGGTGAGTCACCGTTTGTCACTCATTTTGGGTAGGGTACGGGTAGGGTACGGGTAGGGAATGGGTACCCGTACTCGGCTGGGTACGGGTAGCCATTTGCGACCCTGGTGCGGCCGGGTACGGGTACGGGTAAGGAATCAAAACCCGTTTGCGACCTCTGTTGCTCAGCCACTGCAGGGCCGTTTAATCGGCCCCCAGATGAGAACTCAAGTAAACCCATGGACTCATAGAGATACACAGAGACTCATAGAGATACACAGAGACCCATAGAGATACACAGAGACTCATAGAGATACACAGAGACCCATAGAGATACACAGAGACCCATAGAGATACACAGAGACTCATAGAGATACACAGAGACCCATAGAGATACACAGAGACCCATAGAGATACACAGAGACTCATAGAGATACACAGAGACCCATAGAGATACACAGAGACCCATAGAGATACACAGAGACTCATAGAGATACACAGAGACCCATAGAGATACACAGAGACCCATAGAGATACACAGAGACTCATAGAGATACACAGAGACCCATAGAGATACACAGAGACCCATAGAGATACACAGAGACCCATAGAGATACACAGAGACCCATAGAGATACACAGAGACTCATAGAGATACACAGAGACTCATAGAGATACACAGAGACCCATAGAGATACACAGAGACTCATAGAGATACACAGAGACCCATAGAGATACACAGAGACTCATAGAGATACACAGAGACTCATAGAGATACACAGAGACTCATAGAGATACACAGAGACCCATAGAGATACACAGAGACTCATAGAGATACACAGAGACCCATAGAGATACACAGAGACCCATAGAGATAATGGGTCTCTGTGGGGTCTCTGTGGGTCTCTGTGCGTCTCTGAGTGAGTCAGTATGTCTCTTGTGTGTCGGTATGTGTCTCCAGTTTTCAGTTTCAATTATTTGGTATAGCCATGTGAGCCATTCGGCTCTTGAATCGGGTGAGTCTGTGGGTCTGTGCGATTCTGTGGGAGTCTGTGGGTCTCTGTGCGAGTCTGCATGTATCTGTGTATCAGTGTGCGTCTATGGGTCTCTGTGTGAGTCTGGGTCTCTGTGTGAGTCTGGGTCTCTGTGTGAGTCTGGGTCTCTGTGTGAGTCTGTGGGTCTCTGTGTGAGTCTGTGGGTCTCTGTGTGAGTCTGTGGGTCTCTGTGTGAGTCTATGGGTCTCTGTGTGAGTCTGCGCGTCTCTGTGTGAGTCTGTGGGTCTCTGTGTGAGTCTGTGGGTCTCTGTGCGAGTCTAGGGGTCTCTGTGTGAGTCTGTGGGTCTCTGTGTGAGTCTATGGGTCTCTGTGTGAGTCTGTGGGTCTCTGTGTGAGTCTGTGGGTCTCTTTGTGAGTCTATGGGTCTCTTTGTGAGTCTACGGGTCTCTGTGTGAGTCTACGGGTCTCTGTGAGTCTACAGGTCTCTGTGTGAGTCTACGGGTCTCTGTGTGAGACTGGGTATCTGTGTGAGTCTACGGATCTCTGTGAGAGTTTACGGGTCTCTGTGTGAGACTGGGTATCTGTGTGAGTCTACGGATCTCTGTGTGAGTCTGCCTCAACAGTCTGTTAAGGCTACACGGGGGATCTCTCCCTCTTAGGCAGCGGTGGTCTGAGGCAGGAAGACAAACACTTGGACAGGCACGGGCGCAGCCCTGCAAGTGCTGGCTCACAGACGATGCCAGAGATCCTGCGGGAGGGAGGGCAGCTTGACTCAGTTGAATCAATGCAGCGCCTTAATCAAGTCACGGGACTTAGACGGGATCAATCTGTACTTAGACGTGATCAGTTTGTATTTAGAAGTGATCAATCTGTACTTAGGGAACCGGTTCCCATAGAAAGTCTATGGGCCCATGTTGAGAGATAGGGAACCGGTTCCCATAGAAGGTCTATGGGCCCATGTTAAGAGATAGGGAACCGGTTCCCATAGAAGGTCTATGGCTCCATGTTAAGAGATAGGGAACCGGTTCCCATAGAAGGTCTATGGCTCCATGTTAAGAGATAGGGAACCGGATCCCATAGAAAGTCTATGGGCCCTTGTTGAGAGATAGGGAACCGGTTCCCATAGAAGGTCTATGGCTCCATGTTAAGAGATAGGGAACCGGTTCCCATAGCAGGTCTATGGCTCCATGTTAAGAGATAGGGAACCGGATCCCATAGAAAGTCTATGGCCCCATGTTAAGAGATAGGGAACCGGTTCCCATAGAAGGTCTATGGCTCCTTGTTAAGAGATAGGGAACCGGATCCCATAGAAAGTCTATGGCTCCATGTTAAGAGATAGGGAACCGGGTCCCAGTGAAAGTCTATGGCCCCATGTTAAGAGATAGGGAACCGGTTCCTATAGAAAGTCTATGGGCCTTGTTAAGAGATAGGGAACCGGTTCCCATAGAAAGTCTATGGGTCATGTTAAGAGATAGGGAACCGGTTCCCATAGAAAGTCTATGGGTCATGTTAAGAGATAGGGAACCGGTTCCCATAGAAAGTCTATGGGTCATGTTAAGAGATAGGGAACCGGGTCCCATAGAAAGTCTATGGCCCATGTTAAGAGATAGGGAACCGGTTCCCATAGAAAGTCTATGGGCCCATGTTAAGAGATAGGGAACCGGTTCCCATAGAAAGTCTATGGCCCATGTTAAGAGATAGGGAACCGGTTCCCATAGAAAGTCTATGGGCCATGTTAAGAGATAGGGAACCGGTTCCCATAGAAAGTCTATGGGTCATGTTAAGAGATAGGGAACCGGTTCCCATAGAAAGTCTATGGGTCATGTTAAGAGATAGGGAACCGGTTCCCATAGAAAGTCTATGGGCCATGTTAAGAGATAGGGAACCGGTTCCCATAGAAAGTCTATGGGTCCATGTTGAGAGATAGGGAACCGGTTCCCATAGAAGGTCTATGGGCCATGTTAAGAGATAGGGAACCGGTTCCCATAGAAGGTCTATGGCCCCATGTTAAGAGATAGGGAACCGGTTCCCATGGAAGGTCTATGGGCCATGTTAAGAGATAGGGAACCGGTTCCCATAGAAGGTCTATGGGCCCATGTTAAGAGATAGGGAACCGGTTCCCATAAGTACTATGGCCCCATGTTAAGAGATAGGGAACCGGTTCCCATAGAAGGTCTATGGCCCCATGTTAAGAGATAGGGAACCGGTTCCCATAAGTACTATGGCCCCATGTTAAGAGATAGGGAACCGGTTCCCATAGAAGGTCTATGGCCCCATGTTAAGAGATAGGGAACCGGTTCCCATAGAAGGTCTATGGCCCCATGTTAAGAGATAGGGAACCGGTTCCCATAGAAGGTCTATGGCCCCATGTGAAGAGATAGGGAACCGGTTCCCATAGAAGGTCTATGGCCCCATGTGAAGAGATAGGGAACCGGTTCCCATAGAAGGTATATGGCCCCATGTGAAGAGATAGGGGACCGGTTCCCATAGAAGGTCTATGGGCCCATGTTAAGAGATAGGGAACCGGTTCCCATAGAAGGTCTATGGGCCCATGTTAAGAGATAGGGGACCGGTTCCCATAGAAGGTCTATGGCCCCATGTGAAGAGATAGGGAACCGGTTCCCATAGAAGGTCTATGGCCCCATGTGAAGAGATAGGGAACCGGTTCCCATAGAAGGTCTATGGCCCCATGTGAAGAGATAGGGAACCGGTTCCCATAGAAGGTCTATGGCCCCATGTGAAGAGATAGGGAACCGGTTCCCATAGAAGGTCTATGTCCTTTTAGCGTCCTCTGGTCTAACACCGTGTGAGACGAGGCTCTAAAGAAAGCTGTCTCTGGTGTGGACCAATCAGCTTCAAATACAATGCATCATACTATCAGAGTGTGTTTTATGTTTGCATTCTGACCACAAGTATTGTGGTTAATGCAGTTACACGATTCATTGTAAAAGGTTTCAGTTTGGTGTGTTAACATCTTAACAACCTGAAAAAAGGGGGAAAATCCTATTCTCATATTTTGGTACTGGCAAAGGAGGTCCCATCACGGTGTTGATTGATCGACAGGTGCTGGGGCTGGGCATGGATGAAGGTGTCGGGGCAGAGGTCCCAGTTATCACAGAATCAGAAGATGTCGAACTAGATTTAAAGCTTTCGTGACTGCAGGGATTCATCTTCTTGGTTCTTTCGGTAAAGTCATCACGTAGAAGGGAAATAATAAAATAATAAAAATTAAACATAATAAAGTACAATTCTCACGACGTTTCGGCCACAACGCAAGCAGCCGTCCTCGGGTGAAGAACAGGTCTGTCGGGGAGACAGCGTCTGAATGTCTTTCTGTCTTTCCGACAGACCTGTTCTTCACCTGACGACGGCTGCTTGCGTTGTGGCCGAAACGTCGTGAGAATTGTATTGTTTTATTTTATTATTTCCCTTCTACGTGACTTTACCGAAAGAACCAAGAAGATGCTATTTGGTTCTTTCGGTAAAGTAACGCAGAAAGAAATGTAATTAAATAATAATAGAATACGACGTTTCGATTGCAACACAAGCAGCCATCATCATGTACAAGTGAATGAGAAAACAAAGCTAATAAATTTTGAAATGCATTTATTAAAAATTATATTTAAATAAGAACGTGTTGTCTATATGTATTTAAATTTGCAGCATTTTGATGTGACGTCACATTTCTCACCCCCCCCCCACCCCTCGTCACACGACGTCACAAAAAGTCAGACCCCCCCCCCTCAAATATGACGTCACAAAGCTCTGCCCCCCCCCCCCCCCCCAAAAAATAAAACATGCTTCAAATCACTTTAAACTATTGTCATTGTAGTGCGTATTTAATGTGGCGCTGCACTCTGATGTTGTAGGAGAAAACATTTATTACAAAGTCCATTTAATTAAGTAGAACGTGTTGCCTATATTTATTTAAAGTTGCAGCATTTTGATGTGACGTCACATTTCTCACCCCCCCCCTCGTCACACATCGTCACAAATGTCTGACCCCCCCCCCCCCCCAGGTGCGTGACGTCATTTATGGACGGCCCCTTCACAGCTAATCGTATTCCTGCTGCAGTATCACACGTGGGGGTGCTGTTCTACTTCGTGACGTCACCGCGTGTTTGTAGTGACGTAACCACGCACGTCGGCTCCGCAACCCCTACGTGCGTGGTGACGTCACCGCGCTGTGATCGCGCGCGATGACGTCACCGCGCACGTCTGACCTTGGCCAGTGAGGGGGCACCGGGGTGCGCGCTGACGTCATCACACGCAGAGTTCTGGTTTACGTGATGACGTCAGGTGGTCGCGTCGCCCACTGGCGGCGGGGGGCGGTTTCGCTTTAGTGCAGTGACGTCATCGCGCGTTAGTGATGACGTAACCACGCAACGTCGGCTCCGCACCACCAAGGTCCCGGATGAACGCGGTGACGTTGACGCGCTAAGGACGTGCGCGCTGACGTCACCGCGCACGTCCGAACTTGGCGGGGGGGGGGGGTAAAGAGCGCGCTGACGTCATCACGTACAGAGAGAGAGTGTGTGTGTGTCCGTCCTGGCTTACGTGATGACGTTTTTGGTCGCGTTGCCCAATAGCGGCGGGGGGCGGTTTCTTTTTAGTGCAGTGACGTCATCGCGCGTTAGTGATGACGTCATCACGCACGTCGGCTCCGCCAACCCCCCCCCTACCAAGGTCGGACGTGCGTGGTGACGTCAGCGCGCAGGCTCAAGAGGCGCGCTCCCATTGGCCGGCGAGGACACACCTCCCGGCGGTGACGTCATCGCGTCGCTTGTCAATGTCTGCCCAGGCGATGTTCTCGTCTCTGTGGAGGTGACCACCACCACAACCACCACAACAACCACAACAACCATTACAACCACCACAACAACCACCACAACCACCACAACAACCCCCACAACCATTACAACCCCCACAACCATTACAACCACCACAACCATTACCACCACAACAACCACAACAACCACAACAACCACCACAACCATTACCACCACAACAACCACCACAATCATTACCACCACAACAACCACAACCACCACAACAACCACAACAACCATTACAACCATTACCACCACAACAACCACCACAACAACCACAACCATTACCACCACAACCATTACCACCACAACCATTACCACCACAACAACCACCACAACCATTACCACCACAACCATTACCACCACAACAACCACAACAACCACCACAACCATTACCACCACAACAACCACAACAACCACCACAACAACCACCACAACCATTACCACCACAACCACCACTATCACCACAACCACCACTATCACCACAACCACCACCACAACCACCACCGCCACTATCACCACAACCACCACCATTACCACCACAACCGCCACCACTTTCACTACCACACACCACCTGGGTCTGTCCGCGTGGCCTCCTGCACCTAGCCTGGCACAGCGGGGAGCACAGCTGGTGGTGCATCTGCCGGTCATCTCAGTCGTGTAGCGTATTAGTTTTGTGTGTGTAGTGTATAGTATAGTGTGTGTTGTGTGTGTGTGTATAGCGTGTGTGGTGTGTGTGTGTCGTGTATAGTGTAGTGTGTGTGTATAGTGTAGTGTGTGTGTATAGTGTAGTGTGTGTGTATAGTGTAGTGTGTGTGTATAGTGTAGTGTGTGTTGTGGTGTGTGTGTATAGTGTGTGTGTATAGTGTGTGTGTGTGTGTGTGGTGTGTAGTGTATAGTGTGTGTGTGTGGTGTATTAAGTGTGGTGTGTAGTGTATAGTGTGTGTGGTGTGTAGTGTATAGTGTGTGTAGTGTATAGTGTGTGTAGTGTATAGTGTGTGTGTAGTGTATAGTGTGTGTGGTGTGTAGTGTATAGTGTGTGTGGTGTATAGTGTGTGTAGTGTATAGAGTGTGTGTAGTGTATAGTGTGTGTGTAGTGTATAGTGTGTGTGGTGTGTAGTGTATAGTTTGTGTGTGTATAGTGTGTGTGTGTGTCGTGTATTAAGTGTGGTGTGTAGTGTATAGTGTGTGTGTAGTGTATAGTGTACGTGGTGTGTTGTGTAGTGTGTGGTGTGTAGTGTATTAGTTGTGTAGTGTGTGTCGTGTATTAAGTGTAGTGTATAGTGTGGGTGTGTAGTGTGTGTGGTGTGTAGTGTATAGTGTGCGTGGTATGTAGTGTATAGTGTGTGTAGTGTATAGAGTGTGTGTAGTGTATAGAGTGTGTATAGTGTGTGTGGTGTGTAGTGTATAGTGTGTGTGTGTCGTGTATTAAGTGTGGTGTGTAGTGTATAGTGTGGGTGTGCAGTGTGTGTGGTGTGTAGTGTATAGTGTGCGTGGTATGTAGTGTATAGTGCTGTGTGTAGTGTATAGTGTGTGTAGTGTGTAGCGTGTAGTGTATTAAATGTGGGGGTGACGCGTGTGTGACGCGTGTGTGACGCGTGTGTGACGCGTGTGTGACGCGTGTGTGACGCGTGTGTGACGCGTGTGTGACGCGTGTGTGACGCGTGTGTGACGCGTGTGTGACGCGTGTGTGACGCGTGTGTGACGCGTGTGTGACGCGTGTGTGTGGTCTGCGTTGTGCTGCAGGGGCTGGCCCAGGCGCAATGCCATCCCGTCCAGAGCTCTCTACTCATCCTCTCCCCATTCAGGTGATTGATCAACATCACCACCATCACCACCACCATCACCACCATCATCACCACCATCATCACCACCATCATCACCATCATCATCACCACCATCACCACCATCACCACCATCAACACCACCACCACCATCACCACCATCACCATCATGACCACCGTCACCACCATCACCATCATCACCATCACCACCATCACCACCATCACCACTATCAACACCACCATCACCACCACCATCATCATCACCACCATCACCACCACCACCATCACCACCATCATCACCACCATCACCAACATCATCACCATCACCACCACCATCACCACCATCACCACCATCACCACCACCATCACCACCACCACCATCACCACCATCACCACCACCATCACCACCATCATCACCACCACCACCATCACCACCACCACCATCACCACCATCATCACCATCACCACCACCATCACCACCACCATCACCACCACCACCATCACCACCACCATCACCACCATCACCACCATCATCACCACCACCACCACCATCACCACCATCACCACCACCATCACCACCACCATCACCACCATCACCACCATCATCACCACCACCACCATCACCACCATCATCACCATCACCACCACCATCACCACCACCACCACCACCATCACCACCATCATCACCACCACCATCACCACCATTACCACCATCACCACCACCATCACCACCACCACCATCACCACCATCACCACCACCACCATCACCACCATCACCACCATCACCACCACCACCATCACCACCATCACCACCATCACCACCACCACCACCACCACCATCACCACCACCATCACCACCACCACCATCACCACCATCACCACCATCACCACCATCACCATCACCACCATCACCATCACCGCCAGCAGTATCACGATCACCATCATCTACAGCAAGGCTACATCAGCTCCACGTGGAGATCGCGTGTCTCCGTGACCCCATGACCCCGTGACCCCATGACCCCGTGTCTCCGTGTGTCTCCGTGTGTCTCCGTGACCCCGTGTCTCCGTGACCCCGTGTCTCCGTGACCCCGTGACCCCGTGTCCCCGTGTCTCTGTGTCTCCATGTCCCCGTGACCCCGTGTCCCCGTGTCTCAGGCAGGATCGACTCGGTGTTGGTGGCGAACCGGGGTGAGATTGCGTGCCGCGTGACCCCGTGACCCCTTGACCCCGTGTCTCCGTGACCCCGTGTCTCCGTGTCTCCGTGTCCCAGGCAGGATCGACTCTGTGTTGGTGGCGAACCGGGGTGAGATTGCGTGTCCCCATGACCCCTTGACCCTGTGTCCCCGTTACCCCGTGACCCCGTGTCCCCGTGACCCAGGCAGGATCGACTCGGTGTTGGTGGCGAACCGGGGTGAGATTGCGTGACCCCGTGTCCCCGTGTCCCCGTGTCCCCGTGTCTCCGTGTCCCCGTGACCCCGTGTCCCCGTGTCCCCGTGACCCCGTGTCCCCGTGACCCCGTGTCCCCGTGACCCCTTGACCCCGTGACCCAGGCAGGATCGACTCGGTGTTGGTGGCGAACCGGGGTGAGATTGCGTGACCCCGTGTCCCCGTGTCCCCGTGTCCCCGTGTCCCCGTGTCTCCGTGTCTCCGTGTCTCCGTGTCCCCGTGACCCCGTGTCCCCGTGACCCCTTGACCCCGTGACCCAGGCAGGATCGACTCTGTGTTGGTGGCGAACCGGGGTGAGATTGCGTGCCGCGTCATCCGTTCGGCGAGGGCCATGGGGGTGCGGAGCGTGGCGGTGTTCAGTGACCCCGACGCTACAGCCATGCACGTCGCCATGGTAACCAAAGCGGCAACAGTAACCGCGGCAACCGCCACCACGACCGCCGCCACCACCACCGCAACACTCATCACGTGAACCGCAACAACCACCACCACCACCACGCCAACAACAACCACCGCCATAGCAACAACAACCACCGCCATAGCAACAACAACCACCGCCATAGCAACAACAACCATCGCCATAGCAACAACAACCACCGCCATAGCAACAAAACCACCGCCATAGCAACAACAACCACCGCCATAGCAACAAAACCACCGCCATAGCAACAACAACCACCGCCATAGCAACAACAACCACCGCCACCACAGCAATCGGCACAACCATCACCATGGCGATGGTTGTGCTCTGAATGGTGGTGGCGAGCGATGTTGTGACGTCACCACCACTTAGTGGCGGTTGTTGTTGTTGTTGTAGCGTTGTCGCGAGTGGTGGTGGTTGTTGTTGTTGTTGTGACGTCACGAGTTGTGGTGGTTGTTGTTGTTGTTGTGATGTCGCGAGTGGTGGTTGTTGTTGGAGCGATGTCGCGAGTGGTTGTTGTGGTTGTTGTGACGTCGCGAGTTGTGGTTGTGATTGTTGTTGTGGTTGTTGTTGTTGTGACGTCACGAGTTGTGGTGGTTGTTGTTGTTTTTGTGATGTCGCGAGTGGCGGTTGTTGTTGTTGTGATGTCGCGAGTGGTGGTGGTGGTTGTTGTGACGTCACGAGTGGTGGTGGTGGTTGTTGTGACGTCACGAGTGGTGGTGGTTGTTGTTGTGTCGCAGGCGGACGAGGCGCACCACATTGGCCCCGCGGCCTCCCAGCTGAGCTACCTCAACATGGACAGAATCCTGGAGGTGGCTCGACACTCGGGGGCTCAGGTGAGGCGGGGGGGGGGGGGGGGCACGGGGGGAGGGGCACGGGGGGAGGGGCACGGGGGGAGGGGCACGGGGGGGAGGGGCACGGGGGGGGGGCACGGGGGGGAGGGGCACGGGGGGGGGGGGGCACGGGGGGAGGGGCACGGGGGGGGGGGGGCACACGTTTGATGATCGCTCACAGATTGCTGCTTTTCACTGTCTCACCCCCACGTGTTCCCCCCCACGTGACCCCCACGTGACCCCCCCACGTGCCCCCCCCCCCCCCAGGCTGTGCACCCAGGCTACGGGTTCCTGTCGGAGTCTGCCGAGTTTGCCGAGCGTTGCCAAGCAGCCGGCGTCGTCTTTGTCGGACCCCCCGCCTCCGCCATCCGAGACATGGGGTTCAAGAGGTGCTCACTCACCTCGCTCGCTCACCACTCACTCACCACGCTCACTCACTCACCACTCACTCACCACACTCACCATGCTCACTCACCACTCACTCAGTCACTCGCTCACTCGCTCACTCACTCACCGCCCGCCTCCGCCATCAGAGACATGGGGTTCAAGAGGTGCTCACCACTCGCTCACCACGCTCACCACTCATTCACTTACCACGCTCACCACTCACTCACTCACTCAGTCACCACGCTCACCACTCACTCGCTCACTCGCACACTCACTCAGTCATCATTCACTCGCTCACTCGCCACGCTCACCACTCGCTCACCGCACGCTCACCATACACTCACCACTCACTCGCTCACTCACCACGCTCACCACTCACTCACCGCTTGCCCACCACTCGCTCGCTCACCACGCTCGCTCCTCGCTCACTCACCACTCGCTCACCACTCACTTACTCAGTCACTCGCTCACTCGCTCACTCACTCAGTCATCATTCACTCGCTCACTCACCACGCTCACCACTCGCTCACTGCACGCTCACCACTCGCTCGCTCACCACGCTCGCTCCTCGCTCACTCACCACTCGCTCACCACTCACTCGCCACTCGCTCACCACCCCCCCCTCACCCCCCCTCACCCCCCCCCCCTCACCCCCCCTCACCCCCCCCTCACCCCCTTCACCCCCCTCACCGTCCCAGCACATCCAAGGCCATCATGGAGGCGGCGGGGGTGCCAATCATCAAGGGTTACCACGGCGACGACCAATCAGAGGGGCGGCTGAGAAAGGAGGCGGAGCTCATCGGCTACCCGGTGATGGTGAAGGCCGTGAGGGGCGGCGGCGGCAAGGTGATGGTGGTGATGGTGGTGATGGTGGTGATGGTGGTGATGGTGTTAGTGTTGATGGTGGTGATGGTGGTGGTGATGGTGTTAGTGTTGATGGTGGTGATGGTGTTGATGGTGGTGATGGTGTTAGTGTTGATGGTGGTGATGGTGGTGATGGTGGTGATGGTGGTGATGGTGGTGATGGTGGTGATGGTGTTAGTGTTGATGGTGGTGATGGTGTTGATGGTGGTGATGGTGATGATGGTGATGGTGGTGATGGTGGTGATGGTGATGATGGTGATGGTGGTGATGGTGGTGGTGATAGTGATGATGGTGATGGTGGTGATGGTGATGATGGTGATGATGGTGATGATGGTGATGGTGGTGATGTTGATGGTGGTGATGGTGATGATGGTGATGATGGTGATGGTGATGTTGATGGTGGTGATGGTGATGGTGATGATGGTGGTGATGGTGGTGATGGTGGTGATGGTGGTGATGGTGGTGATGGTGGTGATGGTGGTGATGGTGTTGGTGTTGATGGTGATGGTGATGGTGGTGATGGTGATGATGGTGATGGTGTTGATGGTGGTGATGGTGGTGATGGTGGTGATGGTGGTGATGGTGGTGGTGGTGTTGATGGTGTTGATGGTGGTGATGGTGGTGATGGTGGTGATGGTGGTGATGGTGGTGATGGTGTTAGTGTTGATGGTGGTGATGGTGGTGATGGTGGTAGTGTTGATGGTGGTGATGGTGGTGGTGATGGTGTTAGTGTTGATGGTGGTGATGGTGGTGATGGTGGTGATGGTGTTAGTGTTGATGGTGGTGATGGTGGTGATGGTGGTAGTGTTGATGGTGGTGATGGTGGTGGTGATGGTGTTAGTGTTGATGGTGGTGATGGTGTTGATGGTGGTGATGGTGTTAGTGTTGATGGTGGTGATGGTGGTGATGGTGATGGTGGTGATGTTGATGGTGGTGATGGTGATGGTGTTGATGGTGGTGATGGTGGTGATGGTGATGATGGTGATGGTGATGATGGTGTTGATGGTGTTGATGGTGGTGATGGTGGTGATGGTGATGATGGTGATGGTGTTGATGTTGATGGTGTTGATGGTGTTGATGGTGTTGATGGTGTTGATGGTGTTGATGGTGATGGTGTTGATGGTGTTGATGGTATTGATGGTGTTGGTGTTGATGGTGTTGATGTTGATGGTGTTGATGTTGATGGTGTTGATGGTGTTGATGGTATTGATGGTGTTGATGTTGTTGATGTTGATGGTGTTGATGGTGTTGATATTGATGGTGTTGATGTTGATGGTGTTGATGGTGTTGATGGTGTTGATGTTATTGATGGTGTTGATGGTATTGATGGTGTTGATGGTATTGATGGTGTTGATGTTGATGGTGTTGATGGTGATGGTGTTGATGGCGATGTTGATGGCGGTGTTGATGTTGATGTTGACGTTGCACAGGGCATGAGGATCGTGCGTAGCGACGCTGATGGTGTTGATGGTGTTCATGGTATTGATGGTGTTGATGTTGATGGTGATGTTGATGGTGTTGGTGTTGATGGTGATGGTGTTGATGTTGATGTTGCACAGGGCATGAGGATCGTGCGTAGCGACGCGGAGTTTGAGGACCAGCTGGGAGCGACGCTGATGGTGTTGATGGTGATGTTGATGGTGATGTTGATGGTGTTGATGGTGATGGTGATGGTGTTGATGTTGATGTTGCACAGGGCATGAGGATCGTGCATAGCGACGCGGAGTTTGAGGAGCAGCTGGGAGCGACGCTGATGGTGTTGATGGTGTTGATGGTGATGTTGATGGTGATGTTGATGGTGTTGATGGTGATGGTGATGGTGTTGATGATGTTGATGTTGCACAGGGCATGAGGATCGTGCGTAGCGACGCGGAGTTTGAGGAGCAGCTGGGAGCGGCGCGCCGAGAGGCGATGAAGTCGTTCAACAACGACGACGTCATCATCGAGAGATACGTCGATAACCCACGGTGAGACCACGTGGTGTGACGACATGGTGTGACGTGGTGTAGTGTGACCACGTGACGTGGTGTGACGTGGTGAGTGACGTGGTGAGTGACGTGGTGAGTGATGTGGTGAGTGACGTGGTGAGTGACGTGGTGTGACGTGGTGAGTGACGTGGTGAGTGACGTGGTGAGTGATGTGGTGAGTGACGTGGTGAGTGACGTGGTGAGTGACGTGGTGAGTGACGTGGTGAGTGACGTGGTGAGTGACGTGGTGAGTGACGTGGTGAGTGACGTGGTGAGTGAGACACGTGGTGGGTGACGTGGTGAGTGACGTGGTGAGTGACGTGGTGAGTGACGTGGTGAGTGACGTGGTGAGTGACGTGATGAGTGAGTGGTGGGTGACGTGGTGAGTGACGTGGTGAGTGACGTGGCGAGTGACGTGGCGAGTGACGTGATGAGTGAGTGGTGGGTGACGTGGTGAGTGACGTGGTGGGTGACGTGGTGAGTGACGTGGTGAGTGACGTGGTGAGTGACGTGGTGAGTGACGTGGTGAGTGACGTGGTGAGTGACGTGGTGAGTGAGACATGTGGTGGGTGACGTGGTGAGTGACGTGGTGAGTGACGTGGTGGGTGACGTGGTGAGTGACGTGGTGAGTGGTGAGTGACGTGGTGGGTGACGTGGTGAGTGACGTGGTGAGCGACGTGGTGAGCGACGTGGTGAGCGACGTGGTGAGCGACGTGGTGAGCGACGTGGTGAGTGACGTGGTGAGTGACGTGGTGAGTGACGTGGTGGGTGACGTGGTGGGTGACGTGGTGGGTGACGTGGTGAGTGACGTGGTGAGTGACGTGGTGAGTGACGTGGTGGGTGACGTGGTGAGTGACGTGGTGAGTGACGTGGTGAGTGACGTGGTGGGTGACGTGGTGGGTGACGTGGTGGGTGACGTGGTATGGTGTGTCAGTCACGTGGAGGTACAGGTGTTTGCGGATCACCACGGCAACGCTGTCTACCTGTTTGAGAGAGATTGCAGCCTCCAGCGGAGACACCAGAAGGTTATCGAGGAGGCTCCGGCGGTGAGGGACATCATCAACAACATCAACAACAACAACATCACCATCAACAACATCAACAACAACAACATCACCATCACCATCAACAACATCAACAACAACATCATCGCCACCATCATCACCATCATCATCATCATCGCCACCATCATCGCCACCATCATCACCACCATCAACATCATCGCCACCATCATCACCATCAACATCTTCACCATCAACATCGTCACGTTGCTGATGATGATGATGTTGATAATTGTTTTTTTACCCTTCTATCTGGCAACAAAACTGACACCTTTTTTACAAGGAGTCATGTTTGCATAGACCACAATACCTGCAGCCATAATGCAAACAAAAAACACAACTCTGATAATGTGTGCACTGTCCTTGAAGTTGATTGGTCCACACCCGAGACGGCTTTCCTTAGAGCCTAGTCCAACCCATGTGAGACTAGGCTCTAAGGGAAGCTGTCTCGGGTGTGGACCAATCAACTTCAAGGACAGTGCATACATTATCAGAGTTGTGTTTTTTGTTTGCATTATGGCTGCAGGTATTGTGGTCTATGTTAACATGACTCCTTGTCAAAAAGGTGTCAGTTTTGTTGCCAGATAGAAGGGTAAAAAAACAATTATCATATTTTTTACTGGCAAATGAGGTTCCAATGGTGATGATGATGTTGATGATGATGATGTTGTTGTTGACGACGTTGCTGATGATGATGATGTTGTTGTTGATGATGTTGATGTTGTTGATGATTTCGATGTAAAGCTTTCGTGACTGCAGGGATTCATCTTCTTGGTTCTTTCGGTAAAGTCACGCAGAAGGGAAATAATAAAATAATAAACATAAAACATAATAAAATAATTCTCACGACGTTTCGGCCACAACGCAAGTAGCCGTCTTCAGGTGAAAACCAGGTCTGTCGAGGCGACAGCGTCTGAGTGAAACAGCACCATGCTTGGAGCATATATTTAAGCTGGGTAGGAAGGGGGGGAAAGGGCGCCTTGACAAAATAATTTGCATATCAAGAGGAATTTAGCATATTTATGGGAAATGCAGGTGTGTGATTAGTGCTACTCATGCCCGTGCATTGTGCAGGATTAGCAGCATCACAGGGAGGGGATATGGGAAATGCAGGTGTGTGATTAGTGCTACTCATGTCCGTGCATTGTGCAGGATTAGCAGCATCACAGGGAGGGGATATGGGAAATGCAGGTGTGTGATTAGTGCTACTCATGTCCGTGCATTGTGCAGGGTTAGCAGCATCACAGGGAGGGGATATGGGAAATGCAGGTGTGTGATTAGTGCTACTCATGTCCGTGCATTGTGCAGGGTTAGCAGCATCACAGGGAGGGGATATGGGAAATGCAGGTGTGTGATTAGTGCTACTCATGTCCGTGCATTGTGCAGGATTAGCATCATCAAAGGGAGGGGGTATGGGAAATGCAGGTGTGTGATTAGTGCTACTCATGTCCGTGCATTGTGCAGGGTTAGCAGCATCACAGGGAGGGGATATGGGAAATGCAGGTGTGTGATTAGTGCTACTCATGTCCGTGCATTGTGCAGGGTTAGCAGCATCAAAGGGAGGGGGTATGGGAAATGCAGGTGTGTGATTAGTGCTACTCATGTCCGTGCATTGTGCAGGATTAGCATCATCAAAGGGAGGGGGTATGGGAAATGCAGGTGTGTGATTAGTGCTACTCATGCCCGTGCATTGTGCAGGGTTAGCAGCATCACAGGGAGGGGATATGGGAAATGCAGGTGTGTGATTAGTGCTACTCATGCCCGTGCATTATGCAGGATTAGCATCATCAAAGCGAGGGGATATGGGAAATGCAGGTGTGTGATTAGTGCTACTCATGCCCGTGCATTGTGCAGGATTAGCATCATCAAAGCGAGGGGATATGGGAAATGCAGGTGTGTGATTAGTGCTACTCATGCCCGTGCATTATGCAGGATTAGCATCATCAAAGCGAGGGGATATGGGAAATGCAGGTGTGTGATTAGTGCTACTCATGCCCGTGCATTATGCAGGATTAGCATCATCAAAGCGAGGGGATATGGGAAATGCAGGTGTGTGATTAGTGCTACTCATGCCCGTGCATTGTGCGGGTGTGTGACTTTACCGAAATAACCAAGAAGATTGATGATGATGTTGATGATGATGACATTTGATGATGTTGATGATGTTGATGATGATGATGATGACATTTGATGATGTTGATGATGATATTGATGATGTTGATGATGTTGATGATGATGATGATGACATTTGATGATGTTGATGATGATATTGATGATGTTGATGATGTTGATGATGTTGATGATGATGACATTTGATGATGTTGATGATGATGACATTGTTGATGATGTTGATGATGTTGATGATGATGATGTTGATGATGTTGATGATGTTGATGATGTTGATGATGTTGATGATGATGATGATGTTGATGATGTTGATGATGATGTTGATGATGTTGATGATGATGATGTTGATGATGTTGATGATGATGATGATGATGTTGATGATTTTGATGATGTTGATGATGATGACATTTGATGATGTTGACGATGATGACATTGTTGATGTTGTTGTTGATGTTGTTGTTGATGTTGTCGATGTTGTTGATGTAGCCGGGGCTCTCTGAGGAGGTTCGCAGGGAGCTTGGGGAGGCGGCCGTCAGAGCAGCAAAGGCGGTGAACTACGTGGGGGCCGGTGAGCACACGCTTCACACACGCCTCGCACACGCCTCGCACACGCCTCGCACACGCCTCGCACACGCCTCGCACACGCCTCGCACACGCCTCGCACACGCCTCGCACACGCCTCGCACACGCCCCGCACACGCCTCACACACGCCTCACACACGCCTCACACACGCCCCACACACGCCTCACACACGCCTCACACACGCCTCACACACGCCTCACACACGCCTCACACACGCCCCACACACGCCCCGCACACGCCTCGCACACGCCTCACACACGCCTCACACACGCCTCACACACGCCTCACACACGCCCCGCACACGCCTCACACACGCCTCACACACGCCTCACACACGCCTCACACACGCCCCACACACGCCTCACACACGCCTCACACACGCCTCACACACGCCCCGCACATGCCTCACACACGCCTCACACGCCTCGCACACGCCCCGCACACGCCTCACACACGCCTCACACACGCCCCGCACACGCTTCACAGGCACGGTGGAGTTTGTGATGGACGCTGCTCACACACGCTTCACACACGCCTCGCACACGCCTCGCACACGCCTCGCACACGCCCCACACACGCCTCACACACGCCTCACACACGCCTCACACACGCCTCACACACGCCCCGCACACGCTTCACAGGCACGGTGGAGTTTGTGATGGACGCTGCTCACACACGCTTCACACACGCCTCGCACACGCCTCGCACACGCCTCGCACACGCCTCGCACACGCCCCACACACGCCTCACACACGCCTCGCACACGCCTCACACACGCCTCACACACGCCTCGCACACGCCTCACACACACCCCGCACACGCCTCACACACGCCTCGCACACGCCCCGCACACGCTTCACAGGCACGGTGGAGTTTGTGATGGACGCTGCTCACACACGCTTCACACACGCCTCGCACACGCCCCACACACGCCTCGCACACGCCTCACACACGCCTCACACACGCCTCGCACACGCCTCGCACACGCCTCACACACGCCTCGCACACGCCTCGCACACGCCTCACACACGCCTCACACACGCCTCGCACACGCCCCACACACGCCTCACACACGCCTCGCACACGCCTCACACACGCCTCACACACGCCTCGCACACGCCTCACACACGCCCCGCACACGCCTCGCACACGCCTCACACACGCCCCGCACACGCTTCACACACGCCTCGCACACGCCCCACACACGCCTCGCACACGCCCCACACACGCCTCACACACGCCTCGCACACGCCCCACACACGCCTCACACACGCCTCGCACACGCCTCACACACGCCCCGCACACGCTTCGCAGGCACGGTGGAGTTTGTGATGGACGCTGCTCACACACGCTTCACACACGCCTCGCACACGCCCCACACACGCCTCGCACACGCCTCACACACGCCTCACACACGCCCCACACACGCCTCACACACGCCTCACACATGCCTCGCACACGCCCCGCACACGCTTCACAGGCACGGTGGAGTTTGTGATGGACGCTGCTCACACACGCTTCACACACGCCTCGCACACGCCCCACACACGCCTCGCACACGCCTCACACACGCCTCACACACGCCTCGCACACGCCTCGCACACGCCTCGCACACGCCTCGCACACGCCTCGCACACGCCTCGCACACGCCTCACACACGCCTCGCACACGCCTCACACACGCCCCGCACACGCCTCGCACACGCCTCACACACGCCCCGCACACGCTTCACACACGCCTCGCACACGCCCCACACACGCCTCGCACACGCCCCACACACGCCTCACACACGCCTCGCACACGCCCCACACACGCCTCACACACGCCTCGCACACGCCTCACACACGCCCCGCACACGCTTCGCAGGCACGGTGGAGTTTGTGATGGACGCTGCTCACACACGCTTCACACACGCCTCGCACACGCCCCACACACGCCTCGCACACGCCTCACACACGCCTCACACACGCCTCGCACACGCCTCGCACACGCCTCACACACGCCTCGCACACGCCTCGCACACGCCTCACACACGCCTCACACACGCCTCGCACACGCCCCACACACGCCTCACACACGCCTCGCACACGCCTCACACACGCCTCACACACGCCTCGCACACGCCTCACACACGCCCCGCACACGCCTCGCACACGCCTCACACACGCCCCGCACACGCTTCACACACGCCTCGCACACGCCCCACACACGCCTCGCACACGCCCCACACACGCCTCACACACGCCTCGCACACGCCCCACACACGCCTCACACACGCCTCGCACACGCCTCACACACGCCCCGCACACGCTTCGCAGGCACGGTGGAGTTTGTGATGGACGCTGCTCAGCGTTTCTTCTTCATGGAGATGAACACGCGGCTCCAGGTGGAGCACCCCGTCACGGAGCTCATCACCGGCACCGACCTCGTCGAGTGGCAGCTGCGGGTGAGGGGTCGCGGGGTCACGGGGTCGCGGGGTCGGGGGGTCGAGGGGTCGAGGGGTCGCGGGGTCAACACTTTCATTTTATATTGCTGCAAGTTGCACCGTGTCTCTCCGCGTCTCACTCTCTCCCCCTGTCTCCCCCTGTCTCCCCCTGTCTCCCCCTGTCTCCAGGTGGCGGGTGGTGAGTGTCTCCCGCTAACGCAGGCGGAGCTGCGTGTGCGTGGACACGCCGTGGAGGGCCGCGTCTCCCCGTGTCTCACTGTGTCTCTGTGTCTCACTGTCTCTCTGTGTCTCACTGTCTCACTGTCTCTCTGTGTCTCTGTGTCTCTGTGTCTCCAGGTAGCAGGTGGTGAGTGTCTCCCGCTAACGCAGGCGGAGCTGCGTATCCGTGGACACGCCGTGGAGGGCCGTGTCTCTCTGTGTCTCTCTGTGTCTCTGTGTCTCACTGTCTCACTGTCTCTCTGTGTCTCTGTGTCTCTGTGTCTCACTGTCTCACTGTCTCACTGTCTCACTGTCTCACTGTCTCTCTGTGTCTCTGTGTCTCTCTGTGTCTCCAGGTGGCGGGTGGTGAGCGTCTCCCGCTAACGCAGGCGGAGCTGCGTGTGCGTGGACACGCCGTGGAGGGCCGCGTCTCCCCGTGTCTCACTGTCTCTCTGTGTCTCACTGTCTCACTGTGTCTCTGTGTCTCACTGTCTCTCTGTGTCTCACTGTCTCACTGTCTATCTGTGTCTCTGTGTCTCTGTGTCTCCAGGTGGCGGGTGGTGAGCGTCTCCCGCTGAGCCAGGCGGCGCTGCGTGTGCGTGGACACGCCGTGGAGGGCCGCGTCTCCCCGTGTCTCACTGTGTCTCTGTGTCTCACTGTCCCTCTGTGTCTCACTGTCTCACTGTCTCACTGTCTCTCTGTGTCTCTGTGTCTCTGTGTCTCCAGGTGGCGGGTGGTGAGCGTCTCCCGCTGAGCCAGGCGGCGCTGCGTGTGCGTGGACACGCCGTGGAGGGCCGCGTCTACGCCGAGGATCCCTCCCGCGGGTTCCTGCCCGTGTCGGGGCGGCTCCACTTCCTGTCCCCGGCGCCCGCACCCGGAGGTCACGTCCGCGTGGACACGGGCGTGAGACAGGGTGAGAGACACGCGGGGACACGGGGAGACACGGAGAGATACTCGGGGACACGCAGGGAGACACGGAGAGACACGTGGGGACACGCGGGGACACGGGGGGAGACAGGGTGAGAGACACGCGGGGAGACCGAGAGACACGTGGGGACACGCGGGGAGACAGGGTGAGAGACACGCAGGGAGACAGAGAGACACGCGGGGACACGCGGGGAGACAGGGTGAGAGACACGCGGGGAGACAGAGAGACACGCGGGGACACGCGGGGAGACAGGGTGAGAGACACGCGGGGAGACACGTGGGGAGACAGGGTGAGAGACACGCGGGGAGACCGAGAGACACGTGGGGACACGCGGGGAGACAGGGTGAGAGACACGCAGGGAGACAGAGAGACACGCGGGGACACGCGGGGAGACAGGGTGAGAGACACGCGGGGAGACAGAGAGACACGCGTGGACACAGGCGTGAGACAGGGTGAGAGACACGCGTGGACACGGGCGTGAGACAGGGTGAGAGACACGCGGGGAGACAGAGAGACACGTGGGGACACGCGGGGAGACAGGGTGAGAGACACGCGGGGAGACACGTGGGGAGACAGGGTGAGAGACACGCGGGGAGACAGAGAGTCACGTGGGGACACGCGTGGACACGGGCGTGAGACAGGGTGAGAGACACGCGGGGACACGGGGGGAGACAGGGTGAGAGACACGCGGTGAGACAGAGAGTCACGTGGGGACACGCGTGGACACGGGCGTGAGGCAGGGTGAGAGACACGCGGGGACACAGGGGGAGACAGGGTGAGAGACACGCGGTGAGACAGAGAGTCACGTGGGGACACGCGGGGAGACAGGGTGAGAGACACGCGGGGAGACAAGGTGAGAGACACGCGGGGAGACAGGGTGAGAGACACGCGGGGAGACAAGGTGAGAGACACGCGGGGAGACAGGGTGAGAGACACGTGGGGAGACAAGGTGAGAGACACGCGGGGAGACAGGGTGAGAGACACGTGGGGAGACACGGGGAGACAGGGTGAGAGACACGCGGGGAGACAGAGAGTCACGCGGGGACACGTGGGGAGACAGGGTGAGAGACACGCGGGGAGACAGGGTGAGAGACACGTGGGGAGACACGGGGAGACAGGGTGAGAGACACGCGGTGAGACAGAGAGTCACGCGGGGACACGCGGGGAGACAGGGTGAGAGACACGCGTGGAGACACGTGGGGAGACAGGGTGAGAGACACGCGGGGAGACACGGGGAGACAGGGTGAGAGACACGTGGGGAGACACGGGGAGACAGGGTGAGAGACACGCGGGGAGACAGGGTGAGAGACACGTGGGGAGACACGGGGGGAGACAGGGTGAGAGACACGCGGTGAGACACGTGGGGAGACAGGGTGAGAGACACGCGGGGAGACACGGGGAGACAGGGTGAGAGACACGTGGGGAGACACGGGGAGACAGGGTGAGAGACACGCGGGGAGACAGGGTGAGAGACACGCGGGGAGACACGTGGGGAGACAGGGTGAGAGACACGCGGGGAGACACGGGGAGACAGGGTGAGAGACACGTGGGGAGACACGGGGAGACAGGGTGAGAGACACGCGGGGAGACAGGGTGAGAGACACGTGGGGAGACACGGGGGGAGACAGGGTGAGAGACACGCGGTGAGACAGAGAGTCACGTGGGGACACGCGGGGAGACAGGGTGAGAGACACGTGGGGAGACACGGGGGGAGACAGGGTGAGAGACACGCGGTGAGACAGAGAGTCACGTGGGGACACGCGGGGAGACAGGGTGAGAGACACGCGGGGAGACAAGGTGAGAGACACGCGGGGAGACAGGGTGAGAGACACGTGGGGAGACAAGGTGAGAGACACGCGGGGAGACAGGGTGAGAGACACGTGGGGAGACACGGGGAGACAGGGTGAGAGACACGCGGTGAGACAGAGAGTCACGCGGGGACACGCGGGGAGACAGGGTGAGAGACACGCGGGGAGACACGTGGGGAGACAGGGTGAGAGACACGTGGGGAGACACGTGGGGAGACAGGGTGAGAGACACGTGGGGAGACACGGGGAGACAGGGTGAGAGACACGCGGGGACACGTGGGGAGACAGGGTGAGAGACACGCGGGGAGACAAGGTGAGAGACACGCGGGGAGACACGTGGGGAGACAGGGTGAGAGACACGCGGGGAGACACGTGGGGAGACAGGGTGAGAGACACGTGGGGAGACACGGGGAGACAGGGTGAGAGACACGCGGGGAGACACGTGGGGAGACAGGGTGAGAGACACGCGGGGAGACACGTGGGGAGACAGGGTGAGAGACACGCGGGGAGACACGGGGAGACAGGGTGAGAGACACGTGGGGAGACACGGGGAGACAGGGTGAGAGACACGCGGGGAGACAGAGAGACACGTGGGGACACGCGTGGACACGGGCGTGAGGCAGGGTGAGAGACACGCGGGGACATGCGTGCACTCACTAGCTCGCTCACTCACTCACCCACTCACCCACACACTCACTCACCCACTCACTGTGTGAGTCCATGGGTCTCTGTGTGTCTCTGCGTGTCTCTGCGTGTCTCTGTGTGTGTCTGTGTGTGTCTCTGTGTGAGTCTGTGTCTGTGTGTGTGTCTCTGTGTGTGTCTCTGTGTGTGTCTCTGTGTGTGTCTCTGTGTGTCTGTGTGTCTGTGTGTCTCTGTGTGTATCTCTGTGTGTGTGTCTGTGTGTGAGTCTGTGTCTGTGTGTGTCTGTGTGTGTCTCTGTGTGTGTCTGTGTGTCACTGTGTGTGTCTGTGTGTGAGTCTGTGTCTGTGTGTGTCTGTGTGTGTCTCTGTGTGTCTGTGTGTGTCTGTGTGCCACTGTGTGTGTCTGTGTGTGTGTCTGTGTGTGTGTGTGTCTCTCTGTCTGTGTGTGTGTGTGTCTCTGTGTGTGTGTGTGTCTGTGTGTGTGTGTGTCTCTCTCTCTGTGTGTGTCTGTGTGTCTGTGTGTGTGTGTGTCTGTGTGTCACTGTGTGTGTGTCTGTGTGTGTCTGTGTCACTGTGTGTGTGTCACTGTGTGTGTGTCACTGTGTGTGTGTCTGTGTGTGTGTCACTGTGAGTGTGTGTGTGTCTGTGTCACTGTGTGTGTGTCTGTGTGTGTGTGTCACTGTGTGTGTGTCACTGTGTGTGTGTCTGTGTGTGTGTGTCACTGTGTGTGTGTCACTGTGTGTGTGTCACTGTGTGTGTCTGTGTGTGTCTGTGTGTGTCTGTGTGTGTCTGTGTGTGTCTGTGTCTGTCTGTGTGTGTCTGTGTGTGTCTGTGTGTGTCTGTGTGTGTGTCACTGTGTGTGTGTCACTGTGTGTGTGTGTGTGTGTCTGTGTGTGTCTGTGTGTGTCTGTGTGTGTGTGTCTGTGTGTGTGTCTGTGTGTGTGTGTGTGTGTCTGTGTGTGTCTGTGTGTGTGTGTCTGTGTCTGTGTGTGTGTCTGTGTGTCACTGTGTGTGTCTGTGTGTGTGTGTGTCTGTGTGTGTCTGTGTGTGTCTGTGTGTGTCTGTGTGTGTCTGTGTGTGTCTGTGTGTGTCTGTGTGTGTGTGTCACTGTGTGTGTGTGTGTCTGTGTGTGTGTGTCTGTGTGTGTCTGTGTGTGTGTGTGTCTCTGTGTGTGTGTCACTGTGTGTGTCTGTGTGAGTGTGTGTGTGTCTGTGTGTGTGTGTGTGTGTCTGTGTGTGTGTCTCTGTGTGTGTCACTGTGTGTGTCACTGTGTCTGTCTGTGTGTGTCTGTGTGTGTCTCTGTGTGTGTCACTGTGTGTGTCACTGTGTCTGTCTGTGTGTGTCTGTGTGTGTGTCTGTGTGTGTCTGTGTGTGTGTGTGTGTGTCTGTGTGTGTGTGTCTGTGTGTGTGTGTGTGTAGGGGACGAGGTGACGTCGCACTACGACCCCATGATCGCCAAGGTCGTGGCGTGGGGCGAAGATCGCGACACGGCGCTGGGGCGGCTGCACCACGCGTTGAGCCAGTACCACGTGCGCTCACCCACACGCTCACCCGCACGCTCACCCACACGCTCACCCACACGCTCACCCACACGCTCACCCGCACGCTCACCCGCACGCTCACCCGCACGCTCACCCGCACGCTCACCCGCACGCTCACCCGCACGCTCACCCACACGCTCACCCGCACGCTCACCCACACGCTCACCCACTCGCTCACCCGCACGCTCACCCACACGCTCACCCACACGCTCACCCGCACGCTCACCCACACGCTCACCCATGCACTCACTCATTCACCCACTCACTAGCTCACCCACTCACTCACCTACACACTCAACCATACACTCACTCATTCACCTACTCACTAGCTCACCCACTCACTCACCTACACACTCAACCATACACTCACTCATTCACCTACTCACTAGCTCACCCACTCACTCACCTACACACTCACTCACCTACACACTTACCCATACACTCACTCACTCACCTACTCACTTACCCATACACTCACTCATTCACCTACTCACTCACCCATACACTCACTCATTCACCCACTCACTAGCTCACCCACTCACTCACCTACACACTCAACCATACACTCACTCATTCACCTACTCACTAGCTCACCCACTCACTCACCTACACACTCAACCATACACTCACTCATTCACCTACTCACTAGCTCACCCACTCACTCACCTACACACTCACTCACCTACACACTTACCCATACACTCACTCACTCACCTACTCACTCACCCATACACTCACTCATTCACCCACTCACTAGCTCACCCACTCACTCACCTACACACTCACTCACCTACACACTCACCCATACACTCACTCACTCACCTACTCACTCACCCATACACTCACTCATTCACCTACTCACTCACCCATACACTCACTCATTCACCCACTCACTAGCTCACCCACTCACTCACCTACACACTCACTCACCTACACACTTACCCATACACTCACTCACTCACCTACTCACTCACCCATACACTCACTCATTCACCCACTCACTCACCCATACACTCACTCATTCACCCACTCACTAGCTCACCCACTCACTCACCTACACACTCACTCACCTACACACTTACCCATACACTCACTCACTCACCTACTCACTCACCCATACACTCACTCATTCACCCACTCACTCACCCATACACTCACTCATTCACCCACTCACTAGCTCACCCACTCACTCACCTACACACTCACTCACCTACACACTTACCCATACACTCACTCATTCACCTACTCACTCACCCATACACTCACTCATTCACCCACTCACTAGCTCACCCACTCACTCACCTACACACTCACTCACCTACACACTTACCCATACACTCACTCATTCACCTACTCACTCACCCATACACTCACTCATTCACCCACTCACTAGCTCACCCACTCACTCACCTACACACTCACTCACCTACACACTTACCCATACACTCACTCATTCACCTACTCACTCACCCATACACTCACTCATTCACCCACTCACTAGCTCACCCACTCACTCACCTACACACTCACTCACCTACACACTTACCCATACACTCACTCATTCACCTACTCACTCACCCATACACTCACTCATTCACCTACTCACTAGCTCACCCACTCACTCACCTACACACTCACTCACCTACACACTTACCCATACACTCACTCATTCACCCACTCACTCACCCATACACTCACTCATTCACCCACTCACTAGCTCACCCACTCACTCACCTACACACTCACTCACCTACTCACTCACCCATACACTCACTCATTCACCTACTCACTCACCCATACACTCACTCATTCACCCACTCACTAGCTCACCCACTCACTCACCTACACACTCACTCACCTACACACTTACCCATACACTCACTCATTCACCTACTCACTCACCCATACACTCACTCATTCACCTACTCACTCACCCATACACTCACTCATTCACCTACTCACTCACCCATACACTCACTCACTCACCTACACACTCACCCATACACTCACTCATTCACCTACTCACTCACCCATACACTCACTCATTCACCCACTCACTAGCTCACCCACTCACTCACCTACATACTCACCCATACACTCACTCACTCACCTACACACTCACCCTTACACTCACTCACCTACTCACTCACCCACACACTCACTCACTCACCCACTCACTAGCTCACCCACTCACTCACCTACACACTCACCCATACACTCACTCACCTACTCACTCACCCATACACTCACTCATTCACCCACTCACTCACCCATACACTCACTCATTCACCTACTCACTAGCTCACCCACTCACTCACCTACACACTCACTCACCTACACACTTACCCATACACTCACTCACTCACCTACTCACTCACCCATACACTCACTCATTCACCCACTCACTAGCTCACCCACTCACTCACCTACACACTCACTCACCTACACACTTACCCATACACTCACTCACTCACCTACTCACTCACCCATACACTCACTCATTCACCCACTCACTCACCCATACACTCACTCATTCACCCACTCACTAGCTCACCCACTCACTCACCTACACACTCACTCACCTACACACTTACCCATACACTCACTCATTCACCCACTCACTCACCCATACACTCACTCATTCACCTACTCACTCACCCATACACTCACTCATTCACCTACTCACTCACCCATACACTCACTCATTCACCCACTCACTAGCTCACCCACTCACTCACCTACACACTCACTCACCTACACACTTACGCATACACTCACTCATTCACCCACTCACTCACCCATACACTCACTCATTCACCTACTCACTCACCCATACACTCACTCATTCACTTACTCACTCGCCTATACACTCACCCATACACTCACTCATTCACCTACTCACTCACCCACACACTCACTCATTCACCCACTCACTAGCTCACCCACTCACTCACCCATACACTCACTCATTCACCTTCTCACTCACGCATACATTCCCTCATTCACTTACTCACTCACCTACACACTCGCCTACACACTCACCCATGCACTCACTCATTCACCTACTCACTCACCCATACACTTACTCATTCACTTACTCACTCGCCTACACACTCACTCACTCACCCACTCACTAGCTCACCCACTCATTCACCTACACACTCACTCACCTACTCACTCACCCATACACTCACTCATTCACTTACTCACTCGCCTAC
This sequence comes from Lampetra fluviatilis, assembly GCF_964198595.1. Lineage (NCBI taxonomy): Eukaryota > Metazoa > Chordata > Hyperoartia > Petromyzontiformes > Petromyzontidae > Lampetra > Lampetra fluviatilis. The sequence continues at coordinate 4,163,925 of NC_136341.1, read as the reverse complement.
ACACTCACCCATGCACTCACTCATTCACCTACTCACTCACCCATACACTCACTCATTCACCTACTCACTCACCCATACACTCACTCATTCACCCACTCACTAGCTCACCCGTGTCTCCGTGTGTCTGCGTGTCTCCGTGTGTCTCCGTGTCTCCGTGTCTGTGTGTCTGTGTGTCTCCGTGTTTCTCCGTGTCCACGTTTCTCCATGTCTGCGTGTCACTGCGTGTCTCCGTGTCCCTACATGTCTCCATGTCTGCGTGTCTCCGTGTCACCGTGTGTCTCCGTGTCTTTGTGTCTCCGTGTCACCACGTGTCCGCGTGTGTCCCCGTGTGTCTCCGTGTGTCTCCGTGTGTCTCCGTGTGTCACCGTGTCTCCGTGTCCCCACATGTCTCCATGTCTGTGTGTCTCCGTGTTTCTCCGTGTCCACGTTTCTCCATGTCTGCGTGTCACTGCGTGTCTCCGTGTCCCCACATGTCTCCATGTCTGCGTGTCTCCGTGTCACCACGTGTCTCCGTGTGTCTCCGTGTGTCACCACGTGTCCCCGTGTCTCCGTGTCACCGTGTGTCTCCGTGTCTTTGTGTCTCCGTGTCACTGCGTGTCCGCGTGTGTCTCCGTGTCCCCGTGTGTCTCCG
>NC_136341.1:4083294-4155794 GCF_964198595.1 Lampetra fluviatilis | reverse complement strand
GCAGCATCATCAGCAGCATCAGCAGCAGCATCATCAGCAGCATCAGCAACAGCATCATCATCATCAGCACCATCAGCATCATCAGCAGCAGCATCAGCAGCATCATCATCAGCATCATCAGCATCATCATCAGCATCATCAGCATCATCAGCAGCATCATCAGCAGCAGCATCAGCAGCATCAGCAGCATCATCAGCATCATCAGCAGCATCACTATCATCATCATCATCACTATCATCACTATCATCATCACTACCATCATCATCACTATCATCATCATCACTATCATCATCACTATCATCACCATCATCATCACTACCATCATCATCACTACCATCATCATCACTATCATCATCACTATCATCACCATCATCACCATCATCATCACTACCATCATCATCACTATCATCATCATCACTATCATCACCATCATCACCATCATCATCACTATCATCACTATCATCATCATCACCATCATCAGCATCATCATCATCATCATCACTATCATCACTATCATCATCAGCAGCAGTATAATCAGCTGTGTGTGTGTGATGCATGCCAGGTGCTACAGGCTGTGTGGGTGATGCATTCTGGGTGCTACAGGCTGTGTGGGTGATGCATTCTGGGTACTACAGGCTGTGTGTGTGTGATGCATTCTGGGTGCTACAGGCTGTGTGTGATGCGTGCCAGGTGCTACAGGCTGTGTGTGTTGCATTCTGGGTGCTACAGGCTGTGTGTGTTGCATTTTGGGTGCTGCAGGCTGTATGTGTGATGCATTCTGGGTGCTACAGGCTGTGTGTGATGCGTGCCAGGTGCTACAGGCTGTGTGTGTGTGTGCCAGGTTCCACAGGCTGTGTGTGTGTGTGTGTTGCATTGTGGGTGCTACAGGCTGTGTGTGTGTGTTGCATTCTGGGTGCTGCAGGCTGTGTGTGATGTGTGCCAGGTGCTACAGGCTGTGTGTGTGTGTGTTGCATTGTGGGTGCTGCAGGCTGTGTGTGTGTGTTGCATTGTGGGTGCTGCAAGCTGTGTGTGTGTGTTGCATTGTGGGTGCTGCAGGCTGTGTGTGTGTTGCATTGTGGGTGCTACAGGCTATGTGTGTGATGCATTCTGGATACTACAGGCTGTGTGTGTGTGTTGCATTGTGGGTGCTGCAGGCTGTGTGTGTGATGCATTCTGGGTACTACAGGCTGTGTGTGTGTGATGCATTGTGAGTACTACAGGCTGGGTGTGTGATGCATTCTGGGTGCTACAGGCTGGGTGTGTGATGCATTCTGGGTGCTACAGGCTGTGTGTGTGTTGCATTATGGGTGCTGCAGGCTGTGTGTGTGTGATGCATTCTGGGTGCTACAGGCTGTGTGTGTGATGCGTGCCAGGTGCCACAGGCTGTGTGTGTGATGCATTCTGGGTACTACAGGCTGTGTGTGTTGCATTGTGGGTGCTGCAGGCTGTGTGTGTGTGTGTTGCATTGTGGGTGCTGCAGGCTGTGTGTGTGTTTCATTGTGGGTGCTGCAGGCTGTGTGTGTGTGTGTTGCATTGTAGGTGCTACAGGCTGTGTGTTGCATTGTGGGTGCTGCAGGCTGTGTGTGTGTGTTGCATTGTGGATGCTACAGGCTGTGTGTGTGTGTGTGTGTTGCATTGTGGGTGCTACAGGCTGTGTGTGTGTTGCATTGTGGGTGCTACAGGCTGTTTGTGTGTGTGTGTGTTGCATTGTGGGTACTACAGGCTGTGTGTGTGTTGCATTGTGGGTGCTGCAGGCTGGCTGTGTCTCCGTCTCGGTTCCCGTTCCGCATTTCGTCTCCGCCGCGGCTGCCCCCACCGCCACCGCCGGGGCCATCGCCCCCATGACCGGCACCATCGAGAAGGTGACGTTGCCGTTGGTTACCGTCGGTGAAGGTGACGTTGCCGTTGGTTACCGTCGGTGAAGGTGACGTTGCCGCGGTTACCGTCGGTGACGGTGACGTTGCCGCGGTAACACCGCTCAGTACTTGCCCCTACAGTCTGTTGAGGCTACACGGGGGACCTTTGTCTGTGTCTACCTTCATAGGTGCTGTTGCTACTCGCTACTAACAGCACTTGCCCCTACAGTCTGTAGAGGCTACACGGGGGATCTCTGTGGTTGGTAGTGATGATGGTGATGGTGGTGTTGTTGGTGATGGTGCAGGTGATGGTGAAAGTGGGCGATGTGGTACAAACCGGGGACCCGCTCATCATCATGAACGCAATGAAGATGGAGGTGGAAATGCACACACACACACACGCGCACATGCACACGCACACACACACACACCGGTACAGCCACAATACTGCACAGACCCAGCAGGTGCTGTGGGTTGACTGCTGTGCCAGGCTAGGTGCAGGAGGTCACAGGACAGACCCAGCAGGTGCCGTGGGTTGACTGCTGTGCCAGGCTAGGTGCAGGAGGTCACAGGACAGACCCAGCAGGTGCCCTGGGTTGACTGCTGTGCCAGGCTAGGTGCAGGAGGTCACGGGACAGACCCAGCAGGTGCCGTGGGTTGACTGCTGTGCCAGGCTAGGTGCAGGAGGTCACGGGGCAGACCCAGCAGGTGCCTTGGGTTGACTGCTGTGCCAGGATAGGTGCAGGAGGTCACGGGACAGACCCAGCAGGTGCCTTGGGTTGACTGCTGTGCCAGGCTAGGTGCAGGAGGTCACGGGACAGACCCAGCAGGTGCCGTGGGTTGCCTGCTGTGCCAGGCTAGGTGCAGGTCACAGGATAGATCCAGAAGGTGCCTTGAGTTGCCTGCTGTGCCAGGCTAGGTGCATGAGGTCACGGGACAGACCCAGGTGAGCGGGAATTAAACTCGGGTCACCGGCTTCGTAGCTCAGCGTAGCGCTAACCGCTGCACCACCACTCCCGACTCCTTCCCCCGCATCCCCGATTAGCGTGATTGGCTAAGTATGGTGCAAAAGAAGTTCAACATACACACACTCACTCACTCTCCCACATACACTCACACTCGCCCACTCACACACACACACTCACTCACTCTCCCACATACACTCACACTCGCCCACCCACTCACACACTTACTCACTCTCCCACATACACTCACACTCGCCCACTCACACACACACTCACTCACTCTCCCACATACACTCACACTCGCCCACTCACACACACACTCACTCTCCCACACACTCACTCACTCTCCCACATACACTCACACTCACCCACTCACACACACACTCACTCTCCCACACACTCACTCACTCTCCCACATACACTCACACTCGCCCACTCACACACACACTCACTCTCCCACACACTCACTCACTCTCCCACATACACTCACACTCACCCACTCACACACACACTCACTCTCCCACACACTCACTCTCCCACATACACTCACACTCGCCCACTCACACACACACTCACTCACTCTCCCACATACACTCACACTCGCCCACTCACACACACACTCACTCTCCCACACACTCACTCACTCTCCCACATACACTCACACTCGCCCACTCACACACACACTCACTCTCCCACACACACACACTCACTCTCCCACATACACTCACACTCACCCACTCACACACACACTCACTCTCCCACACACTCACTCACTCTCCCACATACACTCACACTCGCCCACTCACACACACACTCACTCTCCCACACACTCACTCACTCTCCCACATACACTCACACTCACCCACTCACACACACACTCACTCTCCCACACACTCACTCACTCTCCCACATACACTCACACTCGCCCACTCACACACACACTCACTCTCCCACACACTCACTCACTCTCCCACATACACTCACACTCGCCCACTCACACACTCACTCACTCTCCCACATACACTCACACTCGCCCACTCACACACACACTCACTCTCCCACTCACACTCACTCACTCTCACACTCACACACTCGCCCACACACTCACTCACTTTTCGACACACACTCACACTCGCCAAATCACACACACACACTCACTCGCCCACACTTACTCACACTCACCCACTCACACACCCACTCACACACTCTCCCACACACTCACTCACTCTCCCACATACACTCACACTCACCCACTCACACACCCACTCACACATTCTCCCACACACTCACTCACTCTCACACTCACACACTCGCCCACACACTCACTCACTTTTCGACACACACTCACACTCGCCAAATCACACACACACACTCACTCGCCCACACTTACTCACACTCACCCACTCACACACCCACTCACACACTCTCCCACACACTCACTCACTCTCCCACATACACTCACACTCGCCCACTCACACACACACTCACTCTCCCACACACTCACTCTCCCACATACACTCACACTCGCCCACTCACACACACACTCACTCACTCTCCCACATACACTCACACTCGCCCACTCACACACACACTCACTCTCCCACACACTCACTCACTCTCCCACATACACTCACACTCGCCCACTCACACACACACTCACTCTCCCACACACACACACTCACTCTCCCACATACACTCACACTCGCCCACTCACACACACACTCACTCTCCCACACACTCACTCACTCTCCCACATACACTCACACTCGCCCACTCACACACACACTCACTCTCCCACACACTCACTCTCCCACATACACTCACACTCGCCCACTCACACACACACTCACTCACTCTCCCACATACACTCACACTCGCCCACTCACACACACACTCACTCTCCCACACACTCACTCACTCTCCCACATACACTCACACTCGCCCACTCACACACACACTCACTCTCCCACACACTCACTCACTCTCCCACATACACTCACACTCGCCCACTCACACACACACTCACTCTCCCACACACACACACTCACTCTCCCACATACACTCACACTCGCCCACTCACACACACACTCACTCTCCCACACACTCACTCACTCTCCCACATACACTCACTCTCCCACACACACACACTCACTCTCCCACATACACTCACACTCGCCCACTCACACACACACTCACTCTCCCACACACTCACTCACTCTCCCACATACACTCACACTCGCCCACTCACACACTCACTCACTCTCCCACATACACTCACACTCGCCCACTCACACACACACTCACTCTCCCACACACTCACTCACTCTCCCACATACACTCACACTCGCCCACTCACACACACACTCACTCTCCCACACACTCACTCACTCTCCCACATACACTCACACTCGCCCACTCACACACACACTCACTCTCCCACACACTCACTCACTCTCCCACATACACTCACACTCACCCACTCACACACACACTCACTCTCCCACACACACACACTCACTCTCCCACATACACTCACACTCGCCCACTCACACACACACTCACTCTCCCACACACACACACTCACTCTCCCACATACACTCACACTCGCCCACTCACACACTCACTCACTCTCCCACATACACTCACACTCGCCCACTCACACACACACTCACTCTCCCACTCACACTCACTCACTCTCACACTCACACACTCGCCCACACACTCACTCAATCTTCGACACACACTCACACTCGCCAAATCACACACACACACTCACTCGCCCACACTTACTCACACTCACCCACTCACACACCCACTCACACACTCTCCCACACACTCACTCACTCTCCCACATACACTCACACTCACCCACTCACACACACACTCACTCTCCCACACACTCACTCACTCTCACACTCACACACTCGCCCACACACACACACACTCGCCCACCCACACACACTCACTCACACACTCGCCCGCACACCCGCCCACTCACACACACTTGCCCACAGACCATATCTCCTTCTCACAGCCACTCATTATTCCCATCCTTCTCTCCCTCTCCCCCATGCCCACCCCCCACCTACCCCCCCCCCCCCCCCCAGCACACGATCCGTGCCCCCCGCGGGGGCCGGGTGAAGGCCGTGCTCTTCGCTGAGGGGACCCAGGCGGCGCGCCACGCCACCCTCGTTCGCTTCCACGAAGACGCCGAGGGGACGGGGGACGCCGCACCCCCCCCTCAGGCCTGAAGCCTGCCGCTCCACTGAGTAGCCTAGGCCTGAAGCCTGCCGCTCCACTGAGTAGACAAGGCCTCAAGCCTGCCGCTTCACTGAGTAGGCAAGGTCTGAAGCCTGCCGCACCCCCCCCTCAGGCCTGAAGCCTGCCGCTCCACTGAGTAGCCAAGGCCTCAAGCCTGCCGCACCCCCCCCCCTCAGGCCTGAAGCCTGCCGCTCCACTGAGTAGACAAGGCCTCAAGCCTGCCGCTCCACTGAGTAGACAAGGCCCTAAGCCTGCCACTTCACTGAGTAGCCGAGGCCTGAAGCCTGCCGCTCCACTGAGTAGCCGAGGCCCTAAGCCTGCCGCTCCACTGAGTAGCCAAGGCCTGAAGTCTGTCGCTCCACTGAGTAGCCAAGGCCTCAAGCCTGCCACTTAACTGAGTAGAAAAGGCCTGAAGCCTGCCACTCCACTGAGTAGACAAGGCCTTAAGCCTGCCACTCATCAGAATAGACAAGGCCTGAAGCCTGCCACTCCACTGAGTAGACAAGGCCTGAAGCCTGCCACTTAGCTGAGTAGTCAAGGCCTTAAGCCTGCCGCTCCACTGAGTAGCCTAGGCCTGAAGCCTGCCGCTCCACTGAGTAGACAAGGCCTGCAGCCTGCCGCTCCACTGAGTAGCCAAGGCCTGAAGCCTGCCGTTTTCCTGGGTGGTTGTAGGCCTGAAGCCTGCCGCTCTCCTTTGAAGCTATGGGCCTGAAGCCTGTCACTATCCTGGGTAGCTGTAGACCTGTGGTTTTGTTTTGTTTTTTTGCAAATGTGGTTACTCATTTCAAATCCTTTGATCACCGATTACTTGAGCAGCTTCGGGAACAAAAGTGAGAGCGCGATTTCTAGCATCGGTGGAAGGTTGACTCGATCCGTGCGGGCCTCTTTCGAGTGCCCGACCCACCCGCTTGCACATGCCGCTTTAGTTTAACACGGAGGCTTTGCGCGAGCAATGTTGTTCGCGGTGAATGTTTTTCGGTTAGTACGCGTAGATGCGTCGTAACCGCCCACCACCCGAACACGGCCAGTGAGGTTTGTCACGTGACCAGCGCGCCGATTAGTTGTTGGAGAGTATAACGCCGCAAGATTGTCTCTTCTCACAATTCAAGTTCCTAGAATGAACCCACCCGCGCCTGCAACATGGCTTCATCCCAGAGGTCACAATCAGGTACCCGATACCCGTACCCTACCCGTACCCGGCTACCGGCTGGGTACGGGTAGCCGTTTGCGACCCTGGTGTGGCCGGGTACGGGTAGGCCGTGAGTCACTGGTGAGTCGCCGTTTGTCACTCATTTCCCAACGTCTTGTCTCTTCTCACAATTCAAGTTCCTAGAATCAACCCACCCGCGCCTGCAACATGGCTTCATCCCAGAGGTCGCAATCAGGTACCCGATACCCGTACCCTACCCGTACCCGGCCGGGTATCGGGTACGGATACCCGTTTGCGACCCTGGTGCGGCCGGGTACGGGTAAGGAATCAAAACCCACTATGAGATCTCTTTTACCAGTGGCAAAATATAATGGTAGGTTTTTACCCTTTTAACTGGTACAAAACTGACACCTTTATTCAAGGCATCATGTTTGCAATGACCACAACACAAGTAGTCAATAAAGCAAACAAAAAGAAGCAACTCTGATAAGGTCATTGCAAACATGATGCCTTGAATAAAGGTGTCAGTTTTGTGCCAGTTAAAAGGGTAAAAACCTACCATTATGAATCAAAACCCGTTTGCGACCTCTGGCTGGGGCCTAACAATCACGGTTGGCGGTGGCAGTCTCACCGCCCAGGTCTGTTTCGTAACTTAATCATTTCGGAGATGAAACTTCACCCGATTCGCATGGATCGTTTCCGCGTGCGCGGGCTTGCGCTTGTGTGCGCGCGTGTGTGTTCCCTAGGTCGACTCAGCCTCGAATGAGTTACCTGGCGCGGTGGTGTGGTAAACATCGCCACTGGGGAGACAAAGGCGGCCGGGCGTGGTGCTGGCCACCCACCCCCTCGTGTGCCAGTGCCGGTAGCCTTCATAGGTGCTGCTTGCTAACTGCACTTGTCCCGAGAGTCTGTTAAGGCTACATGGGGAATCTTTGTCTTTGTGTGTGCGGTGATTGTTGACCGGGCTGAGACGATCAGCTCACTGCACCTGTAAATCCATTTTGATCTCAACTCAGTCTGTGGGTGTCTCTGTGTGAGTCTGTGGGTGTCTCTGTGTGAGTCTATGGGTCTCTGTGTGTGTCTATGGGTCTCTGTGTGAGTCTGTGGGTCTCTTTTGAGTCTACGGGTCTCTGTGTGAGTCTGTGGGTGTCTCTGTGTGAGTCTATGGGTCTCTGTGTGAGTCTACGGGTCTCTGCGTGAGTCTACATGTCTCTGTGTGAGTCTACGGGTCTCTGTGTGAGTGGGTCTCTGTGTGTGTCTACGGGTCTCTGTGTGAGTCTGTGAGTCTGTGGGTGTCTCTGTGTGAGTCTACAGGTCTCTGTGTGAGTCTGTGGGTGTCTCTGTGAGTGGGTCTCTGTGTGAGTCTGTGAGTCTGTGGGTCTCTGTGTGAGTCTGTGGGTCTCTGTGTGAGTTGAGTCTGTGGGTGTCTCTGTGTGAGTCTACAGGTCTCTGTGTGAGTCTGTGGGTGTCTCTGTGAGTGGGTCTCTGTGTGAGTCTGTGGGTCTCTGTGTGAGTCTACGTGTCTCTGTGTGAGTCTGTGAGTGTCTGTGTGAGTCTACGGGTCTCTGCGTGAGTCTACGGGTCTCTGTGTGAGTCTACAGGTCTCTGTGTGAGTCTACGGGTCTCTGTGTGAGTCTACGGGTCTCTGTGTGAGTCTGTGTCTCTCTGTGTGAGTCTACAGGTCTCTGTGTGAGTCTACGGGTCTCTGTGTGAGTCTACGGGTCTCTGTGTGAGTCTACGGGTCTCTGTGTGAGTCTACGGGTCTCTGTGTGAGTCTACGGGTCTCTGTGTGAGTCTACGGGTCTCTGTGTGAGTCTACGGGTCTCTGTGTGAGTCTACAGGTCTCTGTGTGAGTCTGTGGGTCTCTATGTGAGTCTATGAGTCTCTGTGTGAGTCTACGGGTCTCTGCGTTAGTCTACGGGTCTCTGTGTGAGTCTACGGGTCTCTGCGTGAGTCTACGGGTCTCTGTGTGAGTCTATGAGTCTCTGTGTGAGTCTACGGGTCTCTGCGTGAGTCTACGGGTCTCTGTGTGAGTCTACGGGTCTCTGCGTGAGTCTACGGGTCTCTGTGTGAGTCTATGAGTCTCTGTGTGAGTCTACGGGTCTCTGCGTGAGTCTACGGGTCTCTGTGTGAGTCTACGGGTCTCTGTGTGAGTCTGTGTCTCTCTGTGTGAGTCTACAGGTCTCTGTGTGAGTCTGTGGGTCTCTGTGTGAGTCTATGAGTCTCTGTGTGAGTCTGAGTCTCTGTGTGAGTTTACGGGTCTCTGTGTGAGTCTACGGGTCTCTGTGTGAGTCTGTGTCTCTCTGTGTGAGTCTACAGGTCTCTGTGTGTGTCTACAGGTCTCTGTGTGAGTCTACGGGTCTCTGTGTGAGTCTACGTGTCTCTGTGTGAGTCTGTGAGTGTCTCTGTGTGAGTCTACGGGTCTCTGTGTGAGTCTACAGGTCTCTGTGTGAGTCTACGGGTCTCTGTGTGAGTCTACGGGTCTCTGTGTGAGTCTGTGTCTCTCTGTGTGAGTCTACAGGTCTCTGTGTGAGTCTGTGGGTCTCTGTGTGAGTCTATGAGTCTCTGTGTGAGTCTACAGGTCTCTGTGTGAGTCTACGGGTCTCTGTGTGAGTCTACAGGTCTCTGTGTGAGTCTACGGGTCTCTGTGTGAGTCTACGGGTCTCTGTGTGAGTCTACGGGTCTCTGTGTGAGTCTGTGTCTCTCTGTGTGAGTCTACAGGTCTCTGTGTGAGTCTGTGGGTCTCTGTGTGAGTCTATGAGTCTCTGTGTGAGTCTACGGGTCTCTGCGTGAGCTCAGTTGGAAGACACCATGGATGAGTCTGCTCGGAGTGAGTCTTTATTCAGCTGCGGTGTGGAGGTTTGCGGTTCGAACCGGCAGTCCGCCCTGGTAAACGAAACGATTTCAACCGAACTATTTTGTTCATTTTACTCGGTAATACGGCCCCACTGAGCGATACCGTCAAAGCTCCGTTGTTCAGATGCGACGCCGCTAATCGCAAACGGCAGCTCAACGAAGTCGGGATCGAACCCACGACCTCCTGCGTACCAGGCGAGGTAGTCAACATCTCCTAGCCACCGTGATGATGATGAGAGAGACATGCAGACTCCAAATATACAGCAGCAGGCATCGTTAGGGTCGGGATCGAACCCACGACCTCCTGTACACCAGGCGAGGTAGTCAACATCTCCTAGCCACCTTGATGATGATGATGAGAGAGACGCAAACTCCAAATACACAGCAGCAGGCATCGTCAGGGTCGGGATCGAACCCACGACCTCCTGTACACCAGGCGAGGTAGTCAACATCTCCTAGCCACCTTGATGATGATGATGAGAGAGACGCAAACTCCAAATACACAGCAGCAGGCATCGTCAGGGAGGTGTGGTGGTGGAGGTGGTGGAGGTGGTGGTGGAGGTGGTGTCTTGTTGGTGGTTGTGGTGGTGGAGTCGGTGGTTATGGTGGTGGTGGAGGTTATGGTGGTGGAGGTGGTGGTGGTGGTGGTTATGGTGGTGGAGTCATTGGTGGTGGTGGTGGAGGTGGTGGTGGAGTCGTAGGTGGTGGAGGTGGTAGTGGAGGTGGTGGAGGTGGTTGTTATGGTGGTGGAGCCGTAGGTGGTGGTGGTGGTTGGTGGTGGAGGTGGTGGTGGTGGAGGAGGAGGAGGTGGTTATGGTGGTTATGGTGGTGGAGTCATTGGTGGTGGAGGTGGTGGAGTCTTGTTAGTAGTGGTGGAGGTGGTGGAGTCGTTGTTGTTGGTGGAGGTGGTGGAGGTGGTGGAGGTGGTGGAGGTGGTGGTGGAGTGTTGTTCTCCGCAGTGTTTGGATTTCCGGAGTCGTTTGATGTCCCTCTGAGTCGCTGCTCCCGGATATTCCTCTTCTGCCGGTCGCTTCTGTTCCTATGAGAAACCATCAGCAGCACCACCATCATCAGCATCATCAGCAGCAGCACCATCATCAGCATCATCATCATCAGCAGCACCATCATCAGCATCAGCAGCAGCACCATCATCAGCATCATCATCATCAGCAGCACCATCATCAGCATCAGCAGCAGCACCATCATCAGCATCATCATCAGCAGCACCATCATCAGCATCAGCACCATCATCAGCATCATCATCATCATCAGCAGCACCATCATCAGCATCATCATCAGCAGCACCATCATCAGCATCATCAGCAGCACCATCATCAGCATCATCAGCAGCACCATCATCAGCATCATCAGCAGCACCATCATCAGCATCAGCATCATCAGCAGCACCATCATCAGCATCATCATCAGCAGCACCATCATCAGCATCAGCAGCACCATCATCAGCATCATCATCATCAGCAGCACCATCATCAGCATCATCAGCAGCACCATCATCAGCATCAGCAGCATCAGAATCAGCAGCACCATCATCAGCATCAGCATCATCAGCATCAGTAGCATCAGCAGCAGCATCATCGGCATCATCAGCAGCATCATCATCAGTATCATCAGCAGAATCAGCATCAGTAGCACCATCATCAGTAGCAGCATCATCAGCAGCAGCATCAGCAGCATCACCATCATCACCATCAGCATCATCATCACCATCAGCATCATCACCATCAGCATCATCATCAGCATCATCATCACCATCATCATCATCACCACCATCATCAGCAGCATCAGCATCAGCATCATCATCACCATCAGCATCATCACCATCAGCAGCATCAGCATCATCATCACCATCATCAGCAGCATCATCATCAGCATCATCATCACCATCATCAGCAGCATCATCATCAGCATCATCATCACCATCAGCATCATCACCATCATCAGCAGCATCATCATCAGCATCATCATCACCATCAGCATCATCACCATCATCAGCAGCATCATCATCAGCATCATCATCACCATCAGCATCATCACCATCATCAGCAGCATCATCATCAGCATCATCATCACCATCAGCATCATCACCATCATCAGCAGCATCATCATCACCATCAGCATCATCAGCAGCATCAGCATCATCATCACCATCAGCATCATCACCATCAGCAGCATCATCAGCAGCATCATCATCAGCATCATCAGCACCATCACCATCATCAGCAGCATCATCATCACCATCAGCATCATCACCATCAGCATCATCATCATCACCATCAGCATCATCATCACCACCATCATCACCATCAGCATCATCACCATCATCATCACCATCATCAGCAGCATCATCATCATCATCACCATCATCACCAACATCATCATCATCACCACCACCATCATCACCATCAGCATCATTACCATCAGCATCATCATCACCATCAGCATCATTACCATCAGCATCATCATCACCATCAGCATCATCATCATCACCATCAGCATCATCATCACCATCAGCATCATCACCATCAGCATCATCACCATCAGCATCATCACCATCAGCATCATCACCATCAGCACCATCATCATCATCATCACCATCAGCACCATCATCATCATCACCATCAGCATCACCACCATCAGCATCACCACCAGCATCATCACCATCATCATCACCATCAGCATCATCATCACCATCATCACCATCAGCATCATCAGCATCATCACCATCAGCATCATCAGCATCATCACCATCATCATCATCACCATCATCACCATCAGCATCATCAGCATCATCACCATCAGCATCATCAGCATCATCACCATCAGCATATGCACGCAATCTAACATCCCCCCCCACCCCCCAGCTGGAGTTAGTGGAGGAGCTTAGAAGGAGGAGGGGTACGTTGTTGAGTGACGTGTAGAGTGACGTGTAGAGTGACGTGTAGAGTGACGTGTAGAGTGACGTGTAGAGTGACGTGTAGAGTGACGTGTAGAGTGACGTGTAGAGTGACGTAGTTGAGTGACGTAGTTGAGTGACGTAGAGTGACGTAGAGTGACGTTGTTGAGTGACGTGGTGTGACGTTGTAGAGTGACGTGTAGAGTGACGTTAAGTGACGTTGAGTGACGTTGTTGAGTGACGTAGAGTGACGGTGTAGAGTGACGGTGTAGAGTGACGTTGTTGAGTGACGTTGTTGAGTGACGTCACCTTGGGCACGCATCGTGGGGAGATTGGTGGTGGGGGGGTGGTGAGCGGGGAGGCCGCGGTCGTGGGGCGCCCGTAGGTCCGCTCAGCCAGAAGCTGGCGGATGGAGGGGAGGGAGAGCTGTGGGCGGGAGGGAGCGGAGGGAGGTTTATCCCGTGGTGGTGTGGTGTGTGGTGGTGGTGTGTGGTGGTGTGTGGTGGTGGTGTGGTGGTTGTGTGGTGGTGGTGTGGTGGTTGTGTGGTGGTGGTGGTGTGTGGTGGTGGTGTGGTGGTTGTGTGGTGGTGGTGGTGTGTGGTGGTGGTGTGGTGGTTGTGTGGTGGTGGTGGTGTGGTGGTGGTGTGGTGGTTGTGTGGTGGTGGTGGTTGTGTGATGACAGTGATGGTGATGATGAGAATGATGGTGGTGATGGCAGTGGTGGTGATGATGGTGATGATGATGGCAGTGATGGTGGTGGTGATGGCAGTGATGGTGGTGATGGTGTCAGTGATGGTGGTGATGGTGTCAGTGATGGTGATGGAAGTGATGGTGATGATGGTGATGGTGGTGGTGATGATGGAAGTGATGGTGGTAGTGATGGTGGTGATGGTGATGATGGTACCTTCAGGAAGTGCAGGGTGTACGACTCTGGGTGGTGATGATGGTGGTGATGGTGGTGATGATGGTGGTGATGGTGATGGTAGTGATGGCACCTTCAGCAAGTGCAGGGTGTACGGCTCTGGGTGGTGGTGATGGTGATGATGGTAGTGATGGTAGTGATGGTGGTGATGGTAGTGATGGTACCTTCAGCAAGTGCAGGGTGTACGGCTCTGGGTGGTGGTGATGATGATGGTAGTGATGGTGGTGATGGTGATGATGGCACCTTCAGCAAGTGCAGGGTGTACGGCTCTGGGTGGTGGTGATGGCAGTGATGGTAGTGATGGTACCTTCAGCAAGTGCAGGGTGTACGGCTCTGGGTGGTGGTGATGGTGATGATGGTAGTGATGGTAGTGATGGTGGTGATGGTAGTGATGGTACCTTCAGCAAGTGCAGGGTGTACGGCTCTGGGTGGTGGTGATGATGATGATGGTAGTGATGGTGGTGATGGTGATGATGGCACCTTCAGCAAGTGCAGGGTGTACGGCTCTGGGTGGTGGTGATGGCAGTGATGGTAGTGATGGTACCTTCAGCAAGTGCAGGGTGTACGGCTCTGGGTGGTGGTGATGGTGATGATGGTAGTGATGGTAGTGATGGTGGTGATGGTAGTGATGGTACCTTCAGCAAGTGCAGGGTGTACGGCTCTGGGTGGTGGTGATGATGATGATGGTAGTGATGGTGGTGATGGTGATGATGGCACCTTCAGCAAGTGCAGGGTGTACGGCTCTGGGTGGTGGTGATGGCAGTGATGGTAGTGATGGTAGTGATGGTACCTTCAGCAAGTGCAGGGTGTACGGCTCTGGGTGGTGGTGGTGGTGATGGTGGTGATGGTAGTGATGGTACCTTCAGCAAGTGCAGGGTGTACGGCTCTGGGTGGTGATGATGGTGGTGATGGTGATGATGGTGTTGATGGTGATGATGGTAGTGATGGTGGTGATGGCACCTTCAGGAAGTGCAGGGTGTACGGCTCTGGGTGGTGGTGATGGTGGTGATGGTGATGGTGGTGATGGTGATGGTGGTGATGGTGGTGATGGCACCTTCAGGAAGTGCAGGGTGTACGGCTCTGGGTGGTTCTTCACTTCCTGAGTGACTCTGCTCTTGAACGCCTCGGGCTCAATGGAGCCCTCCTGCAAACCATCGGTAGTGGTGGTTGTGGTGGTTGTGGTGGTAGCGGTAGTGGCGGTTGTGGTGGTAGTGGTGGCGGTAGTGGTGGTTGTCGTGGTTGTGGTGGTTGTGATGGTGGCGGTAGTGGTGGTTGTGGTGGTGGTGGTGGCGGTAGTGGTGTTGTGGTGGTTGTGGTGGTGGTGGCGGTAGTGGCGGTAGTGGTGGTTGTGGCGGTAGTGGCGGTAGTGGTGGTTGTGGTGGTAGCGGCGGTGGTTGTGGTGGTAGCGGTTGTGGTGGTAGCGGTAGTGGTTGTTGTGGTGGTAGTGGCGGTGGTTGTGGTGGTTGTGGTGCTGTCAGGATGAGCTAGGAGGCGGCTCGCTCGCTCTGCGATGCGGTTATGACGATGATGGCGGTGGTGGTAGTGGAGGTGGTGGTAGTGGAGGCGGTGGTAGTGAAGGCGGTGGTGGTAGTGATGGCGGTGGTGGTAGTGGAGGTGGTGGTGGTGATGGCGGTGGTGGTAGTGGAGGTGGTGGTGGTGATGGCGGTGGTGGTAGTGGAGGCGGTGGTAGTGAAGGCGGTGGTGGTAGTGGAGGTGGTGGTGGTGATGGCGGTGGTGGTAGTGGAGGTGGTGGTGGTGATGGCGGTGGTGGTAGTGGAGGTGGTGGTGGTGATGGCGGTGGTGGTAGTGGAGGTGGTGGTGGTGATGGCGGTGGTGGTAGTGGAGGTGGTGGTGGTGATGGCGGTGGTGGTAGTGGAGGTGGTGGTGGTGATGGCGGTGGTGGTAGTGGAGGTGGTGGTGGTGATGGCGGTGGTGGTAGTGGAGGCGGTGGTAGTGAAGGCGGTGGTGGTAGTGGAGGTGGTGGTGGTGATGGCGGTGGTGGTAGTGGAGGTGGTGGTGGTGATGGCGGTGGTGGTAGTGGAGGTGGTGGTGGTGATGGCGGTGGTGGTAGTGGAGGTGGTGGTGGTGATGGCGGTGGTGGTAGTGGAGGTGGTGGTGGTGATGGCGGTGGTGGTAGTGGAGGTGGTGGTGGTGATGGCGGTGGTGGTAGTGGAGGTGGTGGTGGTGATGGCGGTGGTGGTAGTGGAGGCGGTGGTAGTGAAGGCGGTGGTGGTAGTGGAGGTGGTGGTGGTGATGGCGGTGGTGGTAGTGGAGGCGGTGGTAGTGAAGGCGGTGGTGGTAGTGGAGGTGGTGGTGGTGATGGCGGTGGTGGTAGTGGAGGTGGTGGTGGTGATGGCGGTGGTGGTAGTGGAGGCGGTGGTAGTGAAGGCGGTGGTGGTAGTGGAGGTGGTGGTGGTGATGGCGGTGGTGATAGTGGAGGTGGTGGTGGTGATGGCGGTGGTGGTAGTGGAGGCGGTGGTAGTGAAGGCGGTGGTGGTAGTGGAGGTCGTGGTGGTGATGGCGGTGGTGGTAGTGGAGGTGGTGGTGGTGATGGCGGTGGTGGTAGTGGAGGTGGTGGTGGTGATGGCGGTGGTGGTAGTGGAGGTGGTGGCTATGATGCATGGGTGAGTCGGTTGGTGAGTTGATTTGTAAGTTGGTTGCTGAGTGGGTTGGTGAGTTGGTTGGTGAGATGGTTGGTGAGTTGGTTGGTGAGATGGTTGGTGAGTTGATCGGTGAATTGGTTGGTGAGTTGGTTGGTGAGATGGTTGGTGAGTTGGTTGGTGAGTTGGGTTGGTGAGTTGGTTGGTGAGTGGTTGGTGAGTGGTTGCTCCTCACCAGCAGGGCCGACACGAGTTGGTGCAGGGTCTGGGTCGCCTCGGGGTGCCTCTGCGCCAACTCGAGAACTTTGAGGAGGTTGCCCAAGAATCCATGACTCCGAGATCCGCGCTGCACGCACGGAGCACACGGTCAGCGCTGAGACCCGGTGGAGACTCTCACCCCGAGACCCGGTCTCCCTGAGTCTCAGCCTGACCCTGAGACCCGGTCTCCCTGAGTCTCAACCTGACCCTGAGACCTGGTCTCCCTGAGTCTCAGTGGAGACACTCACCCTGAGACCTGGTCTCCCTGAGTCTCACCCTGACCCTGAGACCCGGTCTAGTCTCAGTGAAGACACCCTGAGACCCGGTCTCCCTGAGTCTCACCCTGACCCTGAGACCCGATCTCCCTGAGTCTCACCCTGACCCTGAGACCTGGTCTCCCTGAGTCTCACTCTGACCCTGAGACCCGGTCTCCCTGAGTCTCAGTGGAGACACTCACCCTGAGACCCGGTCTCCTTGAGTCTCACCCAGACTCTGACCCTGAGACCCGGTCTCCCTGAGTCTCACCCTGACCCTGAGACCCGGTCTCCCTGAGTCTCATCACAGACTCTGACCCTGAGACCCGGTCTCCCTGAGTCTCACCACAGATTCTGACCCTGAGACCTGGTCTCCCTGAGTCTCACTCTGACCCTGAGACCTGGTCTCCCTGAGTCTCAGTGGAGACACTCACCCTGAGACCCGGTCTCCCTGAGTCTCACCCTGACCCTGACCCTGAGACCCGGTCTCCCTGAGTCTCACCACAGACTCTGACCCTGAGACCCGGTCTCCCTGAGTCTCACCCTGACGCTGAGACCCGGTCTCCCTGAGTCTCTAGTTTCTGAGACCCGGTCTCCCTGAGTCTCTAGTTCCTGAGACCCGGTCTCCCTGAGTCTCACCCTGACGCTGAGACCCGGTCTCCCTGAGTCTCTAGTTCCTGAGACCCGGTCTCCCTGAGTCTCTAGTTTCTGAGACCCGGTCTCCCTGAGTCTCTAGTTCCTGAGACCCGGTCTCCCTGAGTCTCTAGTTCCTGAGACCCGGTCTCCCTGAGTCTCTAGTTCCTGAGACCCGGTCTCCCTGAGTCTCTAGTTCCTGAGACCCGGTCTCCCTGAGTCTCTAGTTCCTGAGACCCGGTCTCCCTGAGTCTCTAGTTCCTGAGACCCGGTCTCCCTGAGTCTCACCCTGACGCTGAGACCCGGTCTCCCTGAGTCTCTAGTTCCTGAGACCCGGTCTCCCTGAGTCTCTAGTTCCTGAGACCCGGTCTCCCTGAGTCTCTAGTTCCTGAGACCCGGTCTCCCTGAGTCTCTAGTTCCTGAGACCTAAGCCACTTAAGACTCAGAGTCTCTAACCTCTGACCTCTAACCTCTGACCTCTGGGTTGCACGGGAGGCCATCCTCGCAGCATGCCTTGAACGTGACCCCTGACCCCTGGCAGAGGTCAGAGTTGAAAGGTGACGACGCCGTGACCTCTGGGGTCTCTGCCACGGCTTGGGTCTGCACGAAACACCGGGTCAGGGGTCAGGGGTCAGAAGTAACAGGTCAAGGGTTGTACGCGTCGAGTGTGGTGGGGGGTGAAGGGTGAGTGAGGGGTGGAGGTGAGTGGTGAGGAGTGGTGAGAGTGACGAGTGGTGAGTGGTGTGCGAGTGGTGAGAGTGAGGAGTGGTGAGCGAGTGGTGAGCGAGTGGTGAGCGAGTGGTGAGAGTGAGGAGTGGTGAGCGAGTGGTGAGCGAGTGGTGAGAGTGGTGAGAGTGAGGAGTGGTGAGCGAGTGGTGAGCGAGTGGTGAGCGAGTGGTGAGAGTGAGGAGTGGTGAGCGAGTGGTGAGCGAGTGGTGAGGAGTGGTGAGGAGTGGTGAGCGAGTGGTGAGTTTAGCTCACCGCAAGGTCCCGGACCAGCGTGTGCGCCGCCCGCAGCGATGAGCTGGTGAGTGGTGAGGAGTGGTGAGTGTGACGAGTGGTGGGTGAGTGGTGAGGAGTGGTGAGCGAGTGATGAGCGAGTGGTGAGCGAGTGGTGAGTGGTGAGGAGTGGTGAGCGAGTGGTGAGTGTGGCTCACCGCAAGGTCCCGGACCAGCGTGTGCGCCGTGCGCAGCGATGAGCTGGTGAGCGGTGAGCGAGTGGTGAGAGTGACGAGTGGTGAGCGAGTGGTGAGTGGTGAGCGAGTGGTGAGGAGTGGTGAGTGTGGCTCACCGCAAGGTCCCGCACCAGCGTGTGCGCCGCCCGCAGCGATGAGCTGGTGAGCGGCGGTGAGGAGCGGTGAGAGTGACGAGTGAGGAGTGGTGAGCGAGTGGTGAGGAGTGGTGAGTGTGGCTCACCGCAAGGTCCCGCACCAGCGTGTGCGCCGCCCGCAGCGATGAGCTGGTGAGTCGTGAGGAGTGGTGAGAGTGACGAGTGGTGAGCGAGTGGTGAGCGAGTGGTGAGCGAGTGGTGAGTGAGTGGTGAGCGAGTGGTGAGTGTGGCTCACCGCAAGGTCCCGCACCAGCGTGTGCGCCGCCCGCAGCGATGAGCTGGTGAGTCGTGAGGAGTGGTGAGAGTGACGAGTGGTGAGCGAGTGGTGAGCGAGTGGTGAGCGAGTGGTGAGTGAGTGGTGAGCGAGTGGTGAGTGTGGCTCACCGCAAGGTCCCGGACCAGCGTGTGTGCCGCCCGCAGCGATGCGCTGGTGAGTGGTGAGGAGCGGTGAGAGTGACGAGTGGTGGGTGAGTGGTGAGCGAGTGGTGAGGAGTGGTGAGTGTGGCTCACCGCAAGGTCTCGCACCAGCGTGTGCGCCGCCCGCAGCGATGCGCTGGTGAGTGGTGAGGAGCGGCAGGAGACGTCGAGCAGGGAGCAGACGAGAGCCGAGAGGCGGGCACGCTCACCACTCGCTCCCTTGCTCACCACACAGACACAGGCTCAAGGTCCACACCCAGGGTAGCGCACACAGCACGATGGGGCAAGTGACAGGGTGTGAACCCACGGCCGTTTTGAACCCACGGCCGTCGTGAACCCACCAGGAGGCTGCTGACGGCCGCCCTGGCGCAGTGCAGGGCATGCGGGGGCAGGCGCAGGGAGGCGGCCAAATCGATCAGCGAGCACAGGAAGTCGGAGAGGGACGCGGGCTCCATGCTGGGGGGGGGGGGACGAGGTTATGGGGGTCGCAGGGGTGGAGGTAGAGTTGGGGGGGGCAGGGGTGGGGGTAGAGTGGGGGGGGGGGGTCCCAGGGGGGGGTCCCAGTGATGGGGGTAGAGTGGGGGGGGGGGGGGTCCCAGGGGTAGAGTGGGGGGGGGGGGTCCCAGGGGTGGGGGTAGAGTGGGGGGGGGTCCCAGTGGTAGGGGTAGAGTGGGGGGGTCCCAGGGGTAGAGTGGGGGGGGGGGTCACAGTGGTAGAGTGGGGGGGGGGTCCCAGTGGTGGGGGTAGAGTGGGGGGGGGTCCCAGTGGTGGGGGTAGAGTGGGGGGGGGGGTCCCAGGGGTAGAGTGGGGGGGGGGGGGGTCCCAGGGGTGGGGGTAGAGTGGGGGGGGGGTCCCAGGGGTAGAGTGGGGGGGGGGGGGGTCCCAGGGGTGGGGGTAGAGTGGGGGGGGTCCCAGTGGTGGGGGTAGAGTGGGGGGGTCCCAGGGGTAGAGTGGGGGGGGGTCACAGTGGTAGAGTGGGGGGGGGTCCCAGTGGTAGAGTGGGGGGGGGTCCCAGTGGTAGAGTGGGGGGGGTCCCAGTGGTGGGGGGTAGAGTGGGGGGGGGGTCCCAGGGGTAGAGTGGGGGGGGGGTCACAGTGGTAGAGTGGGGGGGGGTCCCAGTGGTAGAGTGGGGGGGGGTCCCAGTGGTAGAGTGGGGGGGTCCCAGTGGTGGGGGGTAGAGTGGGGGGGGGGTCACAGGGGTAGAGTTGGGGGGGGGGTAGAGTGGGGGGGGGGGTCCCAGGGGTAGAGTGGGGGGGGGGGTCCCAGGGGTGGGGGTAGAGTGGGGGGGGTCCCAGTGGTGGGGGTAGAGTGGGGGGGTCCCAGGGGTAGAGTGGGGGGGGGGTCACAGTGGTAGAGTGGGGGGGGGTCCCAGGGGTAGAGTGGGGGGGGGGTCACAGTGGTAGAGTGGGGGGGGGTCCCAGTGGTGGGGGTAGAGTGGGGGGGGGGTCACAGTGGTAGAGTGGGGGGGGGGTCCCAGGGGTAGAGTGGGGGGGGGGTCACAGTGGTAGAGTGGGGGGGGTCCCAGTGGTGGGGGTAAAGTGGGGGGGGGGTCACAGTGGTAGAGTGGGGGGGGGTCACAGTGGTAGAGTGGGGGGGGTCCCAGTGGTAGAGTGGGGGGGGTCCCAGTGGTGGGGGTAGAGTGGGGGGGGGGGTCCCAGGGGTAGAGTGGGGGGGGGTAGAGTGGGGGTAGAGTGGGGGGGGTCACAGTGGTAGAGTGGGGGGGGGGTCCCAGTGGTGGGGGTAAAGTGGGGGGGGGGGTCACAGTGGTAGAGTGGGGGGGGGGTCACAGTGGTAGAGTGGGGGGGGGGTCCCAGTGGTAGAGTGGGGGGGGTCCCAGTGGTGGGGGTAGAGTGGGGGGGGGGTCCCAGGGGTAGAGTGGGGGGGGGGTAGAGTGGGGGTAGAGTGGGGGGGGGTCACAGTGGTAGAGTGGGGGGGGGGTCCCAGTGGTGGGGGTAAAGTGGGGGGGGGGGTCACAGTGGTAGAGTGGGGGGGGGGTCACAGTGGTAGAGTGGGGGGGGGTCCCAGTGGTAGAGTGGGGGGGGTCCCAGTGGTAGAATTGGGGGGGATCACAGTGGTAGAGTGGGGGGGGGTCACAGTGGTAGAGTTGGGGGGGGGGGTCCCAGTGGTAGAGTGGGGGGGGGTCCCAGTGGTAGAGTGGGGGGGGTCCCAGTGGTAGAGTGGGGGGGGGGGGTCCAGTGGTGGGGGTAAGTGGGGGGGGGGGTCACAGTGGTTAGAGTGGGGGGGGGTCACAGTGGTAGAGTGGGGGGGTCCCAGTGGTAGAGTTGGGGGGGATCACAGTGGTAGAGTGGGGGGGGGTCCAGTGGTAGAGGTGGGGGGGGGGTCCCAGTGGTAGAGTGGGGGGGGGTCCCAGTGGTAGAGGTGGGGGGGGTCCCAGTGGTAGAGTGGGGGGGGGTAGAGTGGGGGGGGGGTCCCAGTGGTAGAGTGGGGGGGTCCCAGTTGGTCAGGAGTTGGGGGGGGGGGGTATGAGTGGGGGGGGGTCCCAGTGGTAGAGTCCCAGTGGTAGAGTTGGGGGGGGGTAGAGTGGGGGGGGGTCACAGGGGTAGAGTTGGGGGGGGGGGGTAGAGTGGGGGGGGTCCCAGTGGTAGAGTGGGGGGGTCCCAGTGGTAGAGTTGGGGGGGGGGGTAGAGTGGGGGGGGGGGGGTAGAGTTGGGGGGGGGGGTAGAGTGGGGGGGGGTAGAGTGGGGGGGGGGGTAGAGTTGGGGGGGGGGGTAGAGTGGGGGGGGGGGGGTAGAGTTGGGGGGGGGGGGTAGAGTGGGGGGGGGTAGAGTTGGGGGGGGGGTAGAGTTGGGGGGGGGGTAGAGTGGGGGTAGAGTGGGGGGGGGGGGTAGAGTGGGGGTAGAGTGGGGGGGGGGTCACAGGGGTAGAGTGGGGGGGGGTAGAGTGGGGGTAGAGTGGGGGGGGGGGTAGAGTGGGGGGGGGGTCACAGGGGTAGAGTGGGGGGGGGTCACAGGGGTAGAGTGGGGGGGGGGTAGAGTGGGGGGGGGGTCACAGGGGTAGAGTTGGGGGGGGGGGTAGAGTGGGGGGGGGGTCACAGGGGTAGAGTGGGGGGGGGGGTAGAGTGGGGGGGGGGTCACAGGGGTAGAGTGGGGGGGGGGGTAGAGTGGGGGGGGGGTCACAGGGGTAGAGTTGGGGGGGGGTAGAGTGGGGGGGGGGTCACAGGGGTAGAGTGGGGGGGGGGGTAGAGTGGGGGGGGGGTCACAGGGGTAGAGTTGGGGGGGGGGTAGAGTGGGGGGGGGGTCACAGGGGTAGAGTGGGGGGGGGGGTAGAGTGGGGGGGGGTCACAGGGGTAGAGTGGGGGGGGGGGTAGAGTGGGGGGGGGGTCACAGGGGTAGAGTTGGGGGGGGGGTAGAGTGGGGGGGGGGTCACAGGGGTAGAGTGGGGGGGGGGGGGTAGAGTGGGGGGGGGGGTCACAGGGGTAGAGTTGGGGGGGGGGTAGAGTGGGGGTGCTCTATAGGCGACTCGAGCGCTGTTGCCAACTTTAACATTAAAACAAAGTAACATTGAAGAATCACAACAACAACAACAACACAGTAGTTTATATTTATCTAACACCGCGTACACTTTAACAAAAATACCGACAACAATTTTAACTTCAAATCTCAGCAACGGTCTCCGAACTCCATCCGAGACACGCGGCACCCACCACGTGGCCACCGCAGCACCGTGTGTGGGGACAGGCGACGTTTCGGGCAACGACCCTACTTCATGGCACACGCAGGAACATCGCAACGCGACTCACCTGCTCCTCGACGGGCGCGTGTGTGGCTCTGCGTGACTCTGTGCGCGTGTGTTGATGTGTGTGCAAGTGTGTGTGTGTGTGTGTGCAAGTCTGTGTGTGTGTGCAAGTGTGTGTGTCGATGTGTGTGTGTGTAAGTCTGTGTGTGAGTGTGTGTGTGAGTGTGTGCAAGTGTGTGCGTGTGTATCGATGTGTGCCAGTGTGTGTGTGTGTGCAAGTGTGCGTGTGTGTGCAAGTGTGTGTGCAAGTCTGTGTGTGTGTGCAAGTCTGTGTGTGAGTGTGTGTGTGAGTCTGTGTGTGAGTGTGTGTGTGTGCAAGTGTGTGTGTATCGATGTGTGCCAGTGTGTGTGTGTGTGCCAGTGTGTGTGTGTGTGCAAGTGTGTGTGTGTGCAAGTGTGTGTGTGTGCAAGTCTGTGTGTGTGTGCAAGTCTGTGTGTGAGTGTGTGTGTGAGTGTGTGCAAGTGTGTGTGTGTGTATCGATGTGTGCCAGTGTGTGTGTGTGTGCAAGTGTGTGTGTGTGTGCAAGTCTGTGTGTGTGTGTGTGTAAGTGTGTGTGTCGATGTGTGTGTGTGTAAGTCTGTGTGTGAGTGTGTGTGTGAGTGTGTGCAAGTGTGTGCGTGTGTATCGATGTGTGCCAGTGTGTGTGTGTGTGCAAGTGTGTGTGTGTGCAAGTGTGTGTGTGTGTGCAAGTCTGTGTGTGTGTGCAAGTCTGTGTGTGTGTGCAAGTCTGTAGTCTTGTGAGTGTGTGTGTGAGTCTGTGTGTGAGTGTGTGTGTGTGCAAGTGTGTGTGTGTATCGATGTGTGCCAGTGTGTGTGTGTGTGTGCCAGTGTGTGTGTGTGCGCAAGTGTGTGTGTGTGCAAGTGTGTGTGTGTGCAAGTCTGTGTGTGTGTGCAAGTCTGTGTGTGAGTGTGTGTGTGAGTGTGTGCAAGTGTGTGTGTGTGTATCGATGTGTGCCAGTGTGTGTGTGTGTGTGCAAGTGTGTGTGTGTGTGCAAGTGTGTGTGCAAGTCTGTGTGTGTGTGCAAGTCTGTGTGTGAGTGTGTGTGTGAGTCTGTGTGTGAGTGTGTGTGTGTGCAAGTGTGTGTGTGTATCGATGTGTGCCAGTGTGTGTGTGTGTGCAAGTGTGTGTGTGTGTGCAAGTGTGCGTGTGTGTGCAAGTGTGTGTGTGTGTGTGCAAGTCTGTGTGTGTGTGCAAGTGTGTGTGTGTGTGCAAGTCTGTGTGTGTGTGAGTGTGTGTGTGTGTGCGAGTGTGTGTGTGTGCAAGTGTGTGTGTGTATCGATGTGTGCCAGTGTGTGTGTGTGTGCAAGTGTGTGTGTGTGTGCAAGTGTGTGTGTGTGCGCGCGTGTGTGTCGATGTGTGTGTGCGTGTGCAAGACAAAGATCCCCCGTGTAGCCTCTAACAGGCTGTAGGGGCAAGGGCAGCGGTCGATCAGCAGCGCCTACGAAGGCTGGAACGGTGCACGAGGAGTGGGTGGGTGGCCAGCACACACACAGACTTACACACAACAACAACAACAACCGCCATTCGCCACTAAGTGGCGGTGACGTCACCACGACGCTTGTGCCAGGCCATGTGCACCTTGAGGCTACCACGTGAAGTGTCGAACGCCCGCTGGCAGGAGGTCACGGGGCAGACCCAGCAGGTGCCACGGGTCGACTGACTGAGATGACCGAGACGACTGGCTGATGCACCACCTGTGCCCCCTACTGTGCCAACTTGCTGTGCTTTAGCCACCCGGCGCTCCGCTCGTTGTTGTGAGCGTCGCTCCTCCGCCCTCCGTTGTTGTTGGAGGGCGACTGCCTCCAACTGCCCAGTAGCGTCCTTCACGAGCCTCCTCCACAGAGGCCGATCTTGACACCGCTGGTACCAGTCATCGGCAAGTCCACTCAGCTCCACGTCCTCCTGTACCACATCACTCCATCTCTTCTCTAGCCCGTGCCGCGCCCGTTTAGCCCCCTCGATCCGGCCGAACAAAAGCTGTTTAGGCATGCGGTGGCACACACACAGACTTGCACACACACACACACTTACACACACAGACTTTTACACACACACACCGGCACACACATACACTTGCGCACACACACACACTTGCACACACACACTTACACACACAGACTTACACACACACACCGGCACACACACACACACTTTTACACACCAACACACACTTACACACACACAGACTTACACACGCACAGACTTACACACACACACTTGCACACACACACACACACCTGATGATGATTGCGTGTGTTGCAATCGAAACGTCGTGAGCATTTTATTGTTTAATATTTTTATTATTTTATTATTTCCCTTCTACGCGATGCCTTTACCGAACGAACCAAGAATATGAATCCCTGCAGTCACGAAAGCTTTAAATCGAAATTTTTTATTTGTTTTCATGTTTATGGTGTCTTTTTTGTTCTGTTCAAAACGAATGTCCCATTTAAGTGTTAACATTGTTTTTAAGCTCCCTGCATATGGAATTATTATCATCATTAAGGCTCTACTTGGGGAAGCTTGTCTTTGCGTGTGGTGTAAGGCCATAATTATAATAAATATGCTCAAAATGCCCCCCCCCCCCCCCAATATTTTGC
The DNA here is from genome assembly GCF_964198595.1 of Lampetra fluviatilis. NCBI lineage: Eukaryota > Metazoa > Chordata > Hyperoartia > Petromyzontiformes > Petromyzontidae > Lampetra > Lampetra fluviatilis. The sequence continues at coordinate 4,130,020 of NC_136341.1, read as the reverse complement.
TATTAAAAAATAATTGCGATGCTATTTCAATAAAAACAACAATTTGCTAAACCTTGGCCACACTATCTGGACTTGTCTTCATATAAATCAATGCATAGATTTCTGTTTATATGATTGTGGTTATGGTTGTACTTTATAAATCTCTAATCTCCGCCGTTACATACAATGAAACAAGAAATGGTAAAAAAGTAAAAAGCAAGCAATGTGATACAATACACCGTTAGACATTATTGTCAAAAATAAATGAAAAGTCCATCCCACGTGTTAGTGCATTTTTTTATATTTTAGGTTAGAAATGAGTTTTAAAATGTATATATTTTTTCTCGGTTGGGACCTCCAGACACCCTGGAAAATGTGGTCCCACCCAATGCTACGGCTACATGGTTTGCTGGTACATATTGTTACTGTCGTTTATCGTAAAATATCGGTCACAGTTCCTATGATCACTGTTACATTGCTTTTATGGCTTTATTTTGGTGATTTCGAAAAGTTTTTTGATTTGGCCATGTTTGTGTTGTTGTAGTACAGAGTTATACTGATGGCCTTAATCTAAGTTGTCTTGTGGTTGTTGTTGTTGTTGTTTGACTTGCAATCCCACTGGGATGTTTGCACACAGTCTTGGTGTACGGTGATTTTTATCTGGAAGACTTTATCTGCGTCTACCTTCATAGGGGCTGCTACTCGCCACTAACAGCACTTGCCCCAGCAGTCTGTAGAGGCTACACGGGGGACCTTTGTCTGTGTCTACCTTCACAGGCGCTGCTGCTACTCGCCACTAACAGCACTTGCCCCTGCAGTCTGTTGAGGCTACACGGTGGGCGGGAGACCTGCGTCTTTATCTGTGTGTAAGGGGGTGAGTGTGTAACAGGGTTTGTAATTGTCGTCTTAAGACACTGCGGTGGTTGTGACATCGCCCAGAGAGAAGGAAGCTCCAGGGATGTGTGGACATCAACGCATTGCCAAACATGCCACGGACATCACCGCCACCGTCAACACCGCCACCATCAACACCATCAATACCATCACCGTCATGAACACCATCACCACCATCATCAACACCATCAACACCATCGACAATGTCAACACCATCAACACCATCACCACCATCATCACCATCGACAACATCAACACCATCACCATCATCACCATCACCATCATCACCTCCACCACCATGAACACCATCACCAGCATCATCACCATCCACAACATCAACACCATCACCATCATCAACCATCATCATCACCATCAACACCATCACCACCATAATCATCACCACCATCACCACCATCATCAACACCATCATCACCATCGACAACATCAACACCATCACCATCATCACCATACACAACATCACCATCACTTGCATCAAAATCACCAACCACCGTCACCACCATCATCATCGCTACCATCGCAAGAGCGATTCGAGTTGTCAACGTTTTGTTTGCGTGGCAAGCCCTCTTACTGACTGGCTGTGTGGTCGGGTGGTGGCGGGTTTCACGACACAGCATTTTATATTTTGCGGGCGCTCTAACCAAGCCACCCACCCACCACCAAACAAAGCTCCCCTCTCTCTTGTGGAAGAGGGATCTCACGTCGATCAGCAACATTAACCCCATCAGCATCATCAAGCATGCGTGTTAACAGCAAGCAAACTAAATGAGTGTTACGGGCCAATTGTACCAATAATTATTGTTTTCAAGTAGAGTAAAGGCTGTTGACAATGTTTCTAATAAAACCGAAGTTATGAGAAAGAAACAAGTAAACCCGTAAAAACAAAGTTTTTCACTATAAATCCTTTATATGCGTGGCGGCTAGAGTCTTCTCGTCCTCTGGCTTGAGATGGCTGCCACCTATGGGTCAGATGATTGTCTGCCAGTATTAAACAATTGGTAATTAAATATTTAATTTGTTTTCCCTACACAGTGTAAAATTTTGGGAAAAAAATTTCACGAAAATTAATTGTCACACACAACGAGTCTGTGTGGGAAATGTCAGCTCGATTGGATCACGGGAAGTGGGTTAAAAAACGAGCGAAAGATTTGCACGGTCCTAAGCAAGCAAGTGAACTTAATATAAAGGATTTAAAAATATATTCGCCTGTGGAGGACGCAGGGATCGATCCCGCGACCTTTGGCATGGGAAGCGAGGGCGCTACCAACTGTGCTACTCCGCCACGGCCTGTGGAGGGGTTACGCTCTGGGCTCCTACACTGTGACGTTCAGCCAAAGCCATGAATGAGTTGTATTTGAATAAATGTAAAATACATTTTTTTAGCCTAAAAAGTGTAAAATTTTTGAAAAAAATTTTCACGAACATTAATTGTCTCGCACAACGAGTCTGTGTGGATAATGTCAGCTCGATTGGATCACGGGAAGTGGGTTAAAAAACGACGAAAGATTTGCACGGTCGTAAGCAAGCAAGCAAGCACGCAAGCAAGCAAGCAAGCGAACTTAATATAAAGGATTTAAAAAGAATAAAGAGAGAGAGACACAGCGAGAGAGAAAAAAAAATTAACCCGTAAAAACAAAGTTTTTCACTATAAATCCTTTATATGCGTGGCGGCTAGAGTCCTCTCGTCCTCTGGCTTGAGATGGCTGCCACCTATGGGTCAGATGATTGCCTGCCACCATTAAGCAATTGGTAATTAAATATTTTAACAAAAATTCCCTCAACAGTGTAAAATTTTGGAACATTTTTTTTCACGAAAATTAATTGTCACGCACAACGAGTCTGTGTGCAAAATGTCAGCTCGATTGGATCACGGGAAGTGGGTTAAAAAACGACCGAAAGATTTGCACGGTCGTAAGCGCGCAAACAAGTGAACTTTATATAAAGTATTTAAAAAGAGAGAGGGCGAGGAAGGTGGCCCTGGAGGGGAAACGTCCGGCCAGCAGCCTGGGCATCTCCCGCGCTCTGGTCGGAGCCCTCAGGGTGTGTGGGCTGGAGTTCCGCCATGCGGCGTGGCTGACCCACGCCGTGCCGGCCTTCAAGGAGCAGTGGGCGATGGAGGAGGCCGTGTGCTCGGTGGCAGATGACGGGGAGCTCTGCGTGCAGTTTTGAGCTACCCGTCGGAGGCCGTTGGACTGCGAGAAGGGCTGCGTGCAGAATGAGAGAGCGAGAGAGTGAGCGAGAGAGTGAGCGAGAAAATGAGTGAGAGAGTGAGTGAGAGGGTGACCGAGAGAGTGAGCGAGAGAGTGAGCGAGAGAGTGAGCGAGAGAGTGAGCGAGAGAGTGAGCGAGAGAATGAGTGAGAGAGTGAGCGAGAGAGTGAGCGAGAGAGTGTCCGAGAGAGTGAGTGAGAGAGTGACCGAGAGAGTGAGCGAGAGAGTGAGCGAGAGAGTGAGCGAGAGAGTGAGCGAGAGAGTGAGCGAGAGAATGAGTGAGAGAGTGAGCGAGAGAGTGAGCGAGAGAGTGTCCGAGAGAGTGAGTGAGAGAGTGACCGAGAGAGTGAGCGAGAGAGTGAGCGAGAGAGTGAGCGAGAGAGTGTCCGAGAGAGTGAGTGAGAGAGTGACCGAGAGAGTGAGCGAGAGAATGAGCGAGAGAGTGAGCGAGAGAGTGAGCGAGAGAGTGAGCGAGAGAGTGAGCGAGAGAGTGAGCGAGAGAGTGAGCGAGAGAGTGAGCGAGAGAGAGAGCGAGAGAGTGAGCGAGAGAGTGAGCGAGAGAGAGAGCGAGAGAGTGAGCGAGAGAGAGAGCGAGAGAGTGAGCGAGAGAGTGAGCGAGAGAGTGAGCGAGAGAGTGTCCGAGAGAGTGAGTGAGAGAGTGACCGAGAGAGTGAGCGAGAGAGTGAGCGAGAGAGTGAGCGAGAGAGTGAGCGAGAGAGTGAGCGAGAGAGTGAGCGAGAGAGTGAGCGAGAGAATGAGTGAGAGAGTGAGCGAGAGAGTGAGCGAGAGAGTGTCCGAGAGAGTGAGTGAGAGAGTGACCGAGAGAGTGAGCGAGAGAGTGAGCGAGAGAGTGAGCGAGAGAGTGAGCGAGAGAGTGAGCGAGAGAATGAGTGAGAGAGTGAGCGAGAGAGTGAGCGAGAGAGTGTCCGAGAGAGTGAGTGAGAGAGTGACCGAGAGAGTGAGCGAGAGAGTGAGCGAGAGAGTGAGCGAGAGAGTGTCCGAGAGAGTGAGTGAGAGAGTGACCGAGAGAGTGAGCGAGAGAGTGAGCGAGAGAGTGAGCGAGAGAATGAGTGAGAGAGTGAGTGAGAGAGTGACCGAGAGAGTGAGCGAGAGAGTGAGCGAGAGAGTGAGCGAGAGAGTGAGCGAGAGAGTGAGCGAGAGAATGAGTGAGAGAGTGAGCGAGAGAGTGAGCGAGAGAGTGTCCGAGAGAGTGAGTGAGAGAGTGACCGAGAGAGTGAGCGAGAGAGTGAGCGAGAGAGTGAGCGAGAGAGTGAGCGAGAGAGTGAGCGAGAGAATGAGTGAGAGAGTGAGCGAGAGAGTGAGCGAGAGAGTGTCCGAGAGAGTGAGTGAGAGAGTGACCGAGAGAGTGAGCGAGAGAGTGAGCGAGAGAGTGAGCGAGAGAGTGTCCGAGAGAGTGAGTGAGAGAGTGACCGAGAGAGTGAGCGAGAGAATGAGCGAGAGAGTGAGCGAGAGAGTGAGCGAGAGAGTGAGCGAGAGAGTGAGCGAGAGAGTGAGCGAGAGAGTGAGCGAGAGAGTGAGCGAGAGAGAGAGCGAGAGAGTGAGCGAGAGAGTGAGCGAGAGAGAGAGCGAGAGAGTGAGCGAGAGAGAGAGCGAGAGAGTGAGCGAGAGAGTGAGCGAGAGAGTGAGCGAGAGAGTGTCCGAGAGAGTGAGTGAGAGAGTGACCGAGAGAGTGAGCGAGAGAGTGAGCGAGAGAGTGAGCGAGAGAGTGAGCGAGAGAGTGAGCGAGAGAGTGAGCGAGAGAGTGAGCGAGAGAGTGAGCGAGAGAGTGAGCGAGAGAATGAGTGAGAGAGTGAGCGAGAGAGTGAGCGAGAGAGTGTCCGAGAGAGTGAGTGAGAGAGTGACCGAGAGAGTGAGCGAGAGAGTGAGCGAGAGAGTGAGCGAGAGAGTGAGCGAGAGAGTGAGCGAGAGAATGAGTGAGAGAGTGAGCGAGAGAGTGAGCGAGAGAGTGTCCGAGAGAGTGAGTGAGAGAGTGACCGAGAGAGTGAGCGAGAGAGTGAGCGAGAGAGTGAGCGAGAGAGTGTCCGAGAGAGTGAGTGAGAGAGTGACCGAGAGAGTGAGCGAGAGAATGAGCGAGAGAGTGAGCGAGAGAGTGAGCGAGAGAGTGAGCGAGAGAGTGAGCGAGAGAGTGAGCGAGAGAGTGAGCGAGAGAGTGAGCGAGAGAGAGAGCGAGAGAGTGAGCGAGAGAGTGAGCGAGAGAGAGAGCGAGAGAGTGAGCGAGAGAGAGAGCGAGAGAGTGAGCGAGAGAGTGAGCGAGAGAGTGAGCGAGAGAGTGTCCGAGAGAGTGAGTGAGAGAGTGACCGAGAGAGTGAGCGAGAGAGTGAGCGAGAGAGTGAGCGAGAGAGTGAGCGAGAGAGTGAGCGAGAGAATGAGTGAGAGAGTGAGCGAGAGAGTGAGCGAGAGAGTGTCCGAGAGAGTGAGTGAGAGAGTGACCGAGAGAGTGAGCGAGAGAGTGAGCGAGAGAGTGAGCGAGAGAGTGAGCGAGAGAATGAGTGAGAGAGTGAGCGAGAGAGTGAGCGAGAGAGTGTCCGAGAGAGTGAGTGAGAGAGTGACCGAGAGAGTGAGCGAGAGAGTGAGCGAGAGAGTGAGCGAGAGAGTGTCCGAGAGAGTGAGTGAGAGAGTGACCGAGAGAGTGAGCGAGAGAATGAGCGAGAGAGTGAGCGAGAGAGTGAGCGAGAGAGTGAGCGAGAGAGTGAGCGAGAGAGTGAGCGAGAGAGTGAGCGAGAGAGTGAGCGAGAGAGAGAGCGAGAGAGTGAGCGAGAGAGTGAGCGAGAGAGAGAGCGAGAGAGTGAGCGAGAGAGTGAGCGAGAGAGTGTCTGAGAGAGTGAGTGAGAGAGTGAGCGAGAGAGTGAGCGAGAGAGTGAGCGAGAGAGAGAGCGAGAGAGTGAGCGAGAGAGTGAGCGAGAGAGTGAGCGAGAGAGTGAGCGAGAGAGTGAGCGAGAGAGTGTCTGAGAGAGTGAGTGAGAGAGTGACCGAGAGAGTGAGCGAGAGAGTGAGCGAGAGAGTGAGCGAGAGAATGAGCGAGAGAGAGAGAGCGAGAGAGTGAGCGAGTGAGTGACCGAGAGAGTGAGTGAGAGAGTGACCGAGAGAGTGAGCGAGAGAATGAGCGAGAGAAAGTGAGCGAGAGAGTGAGCGAGTGAGTGACCGAGAGAGTGAGCGAGAGAATGACTGAGAGAGTGAGCGAGAGAGTGAGCGAGAGGTGGGGGTTTACATAAAGCAAAGTTATTAATAAAAAATAAAAAATTACGAAATGATGAACGAAAGAAAAAGAGAGTGAGAAAGCGAGAGAGACAGAGAGAGCGAGCTCTTTGTGTAATCCCCCCCCCCATCGATTACAACAGCCGGGGGGGGGGAGGGAGAAGAGGGGAAGCGAGAGAGTGAGCGAGAGAGTGAGCGAGAGGTGGGGGTTTACATAAAGCAAAGTTTTTATTTAAAAAAAATAAAAAAATAAAAAAAATACGAAATGATGAACGAAGCAAAGTGCCGAGTACACCGAGCATCTTCTTGTTTCCACTGATCGTAAAAAAAAGAGAGAGGAATGGAGAGGGGACGAGAGGGGAGGGGAGAGAGGGAAGGGAAGAAATGGGGGAGGGGGAGGTGAGGTTGGGGCGGTGATGTGGACCAATATTGCATCACGTGTTGCACACAACTCACATTACCATCATCATCCGGGACACTGAGCCTGTGAGCCAACGTCCTTTATACTGGTAGGAACGAAGTGAACCAGCCTACAAAAGATTTTATCGTCCGTCCGTCCGTCCGATGTCCGATTAGGTGTAGCAACATCGCCCCCTACTGCAAACACTTGGCAGGACCCTACAAAAACCTTTAGACTCAGTGAGGCTTTCCTGGCTAAACAAGTGTAACATTCCCTTATAATTCCCTGCGATAGTTTTCAATTAAAACATTTAAATTAAAAATTAACTCACAGCGGCCTAAAGCCTACAGCTAGGCCTAAAGCCTAGAACTAGGCCTCAAACTCTCCCTTCGTATTGTACCCCCACCATTTCATTTTATTATAGCCATTCATTTGTTCGTTCCTACCAGCCCACCCCGCAGGGACCTGTTTTTTTAACCACGTGGGCACGGGTCCCCTAATTCATTATTGGGGTATGTATGTTTGTTGTATGCATGTTGTATGTTTGTTGTATGTACAACAAAACTGCCTGCCGGCGAAACTTCTGGCAGCCCCTCGTGATTTCAGCGCCGTGTGGTGAATCGCTCTGCCCAGCTTTCATAAGAATCAGAAGTCAATTCTTCTTTTCATGGTCACAAGTTTATTTTAGTTTTCATAATCACAAGTTTGTTTTCATGATCACAAGTTTGTTTGTTTTTCCCCCCAAGGCAAGCCCATGGAGCCAAGAACGTCTTTCGGTTTCGATAGAACGTCGGTGGCTCCGCTTTCCTCCCCATGCACTCTATTAATCGGCTTGTTGGAGGATACTCTCCCTATCAACACGTGCAGACAGGTCAGGGTTCTAGTCCTTATATTCCACCTCTGAAATACACAGCTCCCTCCTTCATCCACAGCTCTCTCCAAACGCAGCTCCCTCCTTCATCCACAGCTCTCTCCACACGCAGCTCTCTCCTTCATCCACAGCTCTCTCCACACACATCTCTCTCCTTCATCCACAGCTCTCTCCTTCATCCACAGCTCCCTCCTTCATACACAGCTCTCTCCAAATTCAGCTCCCTCCTTCATCCACAGCTCTCTCCACACACAGCTCCCTACTTCATCCACAGCTCTCTCCACACACAGCTCCCTCCTTCATCCACAGCTCTCTCCTTCATCCACAGCTCCCTCCTCCATCCACAGCTCTCTCCACATTCAGCTCCCTCCTTCATCCACAGCTCTCTCCTTCACACGCAGCTCCCTCCTCCATCCACAGCTCTCTCCACACGCAGCTCCCTCCTTCATCCACAGCTCTCTCCTTCATCCACAGCTCTCTCCTTCATCCACAGCTCTCTCCACACACAGCTCCCTACTTCATCCACAGCTCTCTCCACACGCAGCTCCCTCCTTCATCCACAGCTCTCTCCTTCATCCACAGCTCTCTCCTTCATCCACAGCTCTCTCCTTCATCCACAGCTCTCTCCACACGCAGCTCCCTCCTTCATCCACAGCTCCCTCCTTCATCCACAGCTCTCTCCACACACAGCTCCCTACTTCATCCACAGCTCTCTCCACATTCAGCTCCCTCCTTCATCCACAGCTCCCTCCTTCATCCACAGCTCTCTCCACACACAGCTCCCTCCTTCATCCACAGCTCCCTCCTTCATCCACAGCTCCCTACTTCATCCACAGCTCTCTCCACATTCAGCTCCCTCCTTCATCCACAGCTCTCTCCTTCACATGCAGCTCCCTCCTCCATCCACAGCTCTCTCCTTCATCCACAGCTCTCTCCACATGCAGCTCCCTCCTTCATCCACACCTCTCTCCTTCATCCACAGCTCTCTCCACATGCAGCTCCCTCCTTCATCCACAGCTCTCTCCTTCATCCACAGCTCTCTCCACATGCAGCTCCCTCCTCCATCCACAGCTCCCTCCTTCATCCACAGCTCTCTCCACACACAGCTCTCTCCTTCATCCACAGCTCCCTCCTTCATCCACAGCTCTCTCCTTCATCCACAGCTCTCTCCACACACAGCTCTCTCCTTCATCCACAGCTCTCTACTTCATCCACAGCTCCCTCCTCCATCCACAGCTCTCTCCACATTCAGCTCTCTACTTCATCCACAGCTCCCTCCTCCATCCACAGCTCTCTCCACATTCAGCTCCCTCCTTCATCCACAGCTCCCTCCTTCATCCACAGCTCTCTCCACATTCAGCTCTCTCCTTCATCCACAGCTCCCTCCTCCATCCACAGCTCCCTCCTCCATCCACAGCTCTCTCCACATTCAGCTCCCTCCTTCATCCACAGCTCTCTCCACACACAGCTCCCTCCTTCATCCACAGCTCCCTCCTTCATCCACAGCTCCCTCCTTCATCCACAGCTCTCTCCACACGCAGCTCCCTCCTCCATCCACAGCTCTCTCCACATTCAGCTCCCTCCTTCATCCACAGCTCCCTCCTTCATCCACAGCTCTCTCCACACACAGCTCCCTCCTTCACCCACAGCTCTCTCCTTCATCCACGGACGACCCGGAGAAAAATGTGCACGACTACCGGGGTGAGAGAGAGACACGCGCAGATGACAAATATACAGCAGCAGGCATCATCAGGGTCGGTAGATCGAACCCACGACCTCCTGCATACCAGGCGAGGCAGCCAACATCTCCTAGCTGTAGCCTGTGTGAGCTCACCCTGTCATCAATAACACCTTGGAGAATTATGCAGTCTGTGGCATATGGGAACCTCAGAAACCATTTTGCATTGCTAGGGGCAGCCAGGTGCGTCGTTTTGTTATTATCATTATCATTATTATTTAAGATCAGGGATTGGACCCGCGAACTTCCACGTGCAAAGTGGAGTAACGGGCACTCCCGAAATGTAGATTTGGGGCCAGAGTTTTGGACCCAGGAATTCAGCTCGGGTGTTGCGACTTGGTGGGTTGTCTCTGATCGCTACCGCAGACACGGCAACGTTTGCCCTTTCTGAAGAGGACCTTTTTGAAACAAAGTTTTGCCCGTTTGCACAAACCACCCCCTGGTGTTCAGCCAGTGTCGAGTCGCCCCCCACTTCACTACTCATCGTCTCCAAACGTTGTTATTTTTATTGTGATTGTTTATCTATTTGGCCGACCTCTTCCCCCCCAACGAAAGAATTGATGACAGGAGGAGAAGGGACGGGGCGGACCGCCCACTCAGCCGCCGCCACCTCAACCGCGCCCGCAGCTCGCCTCCAGCTCCACGCGGCTCACGTTCACCACGGCGGCCGCCGCCAGGGCCGGAGGCTCCGCGCAGACCACCTGGTGCGGCCAGTAGACGGCGTCGCGGTTGTCCCGCAGCCAATCCCAGAGGTACGCGAGGCCGCAGTCGCAGCGCCACGGGTTGCCGGCCAGGTCTAGGCCCTGCCCAAACTCCCCGCCGAGCACCTTTGCCGGCGCCAGCCACCCGTCGGGCAGGGCAGCCAGCTCGTTGTCGGAGAGGTCGAGCATCTCGAGGCGCGGGGTCGGGCCGAGGAGGCCCGGCGCCAGGGACCTCAGGCCGTTGCGGCCCAGGTAGAGGAAGCGGAGGGCCGCGCAGTCGTCGAAAGCCCCGGCCGTCAGCGACCGCAGGCGGTTGCCGTCCAGGTGGAGGCGCTCCAGCCGCCGCAGGCCGCGGAAGGCCCCCGGCCCCAGCGCCTCCAGCTCGTTGTCCACCAGGTGCAGGACCCGCAGGGACGGAGCGCCGCCGCCCAGGGCCCCGTCGTCGAGCCGGGCCAGACCGTTGGCCGACGCGTCCAGCCACTCGAGACGCGCCAGGCCGGCGAGGGAGGCCACGGTCAGCCGCCGCAGCCGGTTGCGTGCGAGCACCAGGTGCCTGAGGGCCGGAGCGTCGCGGCCCAGGGACCCGTCCTCCGGCAGGGCCCCGAGGCGGTTGCCGCCGAGGTCGAGGACCTCGAGGCGAGCCAGGCCGACGAGGAGGCCCGTGGGGAGGGCCTCCAGGGCATTGTCGTCGAGGCGGAGCTCGCGCAGGAGGCCCCCGCGGAGGCCCCGGAACGAGTCGGGGGCCAGGCACGAGAGGTTGGCGCCGCTCAGGAAGAGCGCCGTGGCGTTGGCCGGCAAGGCGGGCACGAGCGGGGGCCGTGAGGGCGCACACTCGGAGCGGTTGTGAGGAGGGGGAGGCGGAGGGACCCGAGGAAGAAGAGAACGCCGGTTCCGCGAATGAGAAAGCCATGGGACCCGAATGGGAGGAGGAAAACGAGGAGGCCGTGGCATTTCAGCACGAGGAGGAAAAAGAGGCGGCCGCGGGATCCGTGAAGGAGGAGAACGCCGGATCCGAGCAGGAGGAGACCACGCGACCGGACGGGGAATTTGAGGAGGCCGTGGGATTTCACGAGGAGGATAGACAGGATTCCACCACTTGCCACGAGCAGGAGGACGAGGCGGCCGCGGGATCTGTGGAGGAGGAGAACGCCGGTTCCGCGAATGAGAAAGCCACGGTATTCCAGGACGAGGAAGACGAGGAAGCCGCGGGATTTTAGGACGAGGAAGCCGCGGGTCCCGTGAACGTGGAGAACGCCCGATCCGAGCAGGAGAAGACCACGGGACCGGACGGGGAACTTGAGGAGGAGAGAGCGGGATTCCACGAGGAGGACCAAGAGGAAGTGGCTGGTTATCACGAGGAGGAACAAGAGGAGGCCTTGGGATTTCAGGACGAGGAGGCCGCGGGTGCCGTGAAGGAGGCCGCCACTGGCGCGCGGAGTAGGCCGACACCCCACCGCCAATCTCGAGCAGCAGCAGCAGCGGCAGCAGAAGGAGAAGCCGGACTCTGCGGAACAGCGAGGGCATTGTCGTGGTGAAGGTGGCCGATCGGCGACGTGGCCTGTGGCTGATCTCTCTGTCTCGTTACCGCGGTGGGGTTCACAGTGCGAACACCGAGGGGCAGTGCAATGAATGATCGAGCCAAGAGGCGACCTACGATCATAGCGCTACCACCACCACCAGACAACCAAAGTGTCATCCACATATCTAAACCAAAACGATGGCAAGTGCTCTTGTTTCAAAGTTCTCCATGTACAGATTGGCTATAGCAGGAACTAAAGGAGAGCCCACTGCTGCTCCTTCCCTTTGTTTAAAGAAATCGCCTCTCCATAAGAAGTGTTGTTTAAACAATGGTCAGCGAGTATCGGAATGTCTTTTGGTAAACCTGTGATCTTTACCAGTGTATCAAGTAATTTAAGCGACTCGCTCACTGGAACCTTTGTGAATAGCGAAATCACATCAAAACTCACCAAAATATAATTAGGGTTAAGTTTAATATCTTTGATCACATTCACAAGATCTTCTGAATTTCTCATGAATGAAGATGTCCTACCGATGTAGGTCTGTATTTGTTTAGTTATATATTTTGCTAATTTTAATTTATATGTGGCAGAGCCAATTGTACTGACTATGGGTCGTACTGGGATGCCGATTTTATGAATCTTTGCTAGCCCATACAGTCTAGGTGTACATGGAAAACTTTAAAACAAGAGCACTTGCCTCGAGCACATTAAAATCATCCTTTTGGTTTAGATATGTGGATGACACTTTGGTTGTCTGCCCACATGGTAAAGATACACTTAACGATTTTTCTAAATCATCTCAATGCACAAAACCCGGCCATCCAGTTCACCATGGAAATGGAGGTGAATAACACACTCCCGTTCCTGGATATTTTACTTGGACATGGCCTAAATGGTCAAATAACACACAGCGTTTACAGAAGGCAAACGCACACTGATGCCTATCTGAATGCAGATTCGCATCATCACCCAGCTCAGAAATCTTATCAAGTCACTCATACATCGAGACTAAATCAGTGTCAGATGGTGAAAGTCTAGTGAGAGAGATGAAACATGTTAAAGAAGCACTAAGACCGAATGGCTACAATAACGATCAAATTAACAGAGCACTAAATGCCAAATCACGATTGCAAAGCAACACTGCTGAAAGCGATCAGATTGTTAAAACAATTAAAATACCGATTTAAAGCTTTCGTGACTGCAGGGATTCATCTTCTTGGTTCTTTCGGTAAAGTCACGTAGAAGGCATAATATGACTTTGAGACCCCCCCCCCCCACCTCCTACGCATTCCACAAGTAGCACTAATCCCATATCTGCATTTTCCATAAATATGCTAAATTCCCCTGTTGATATGCAAATTCCTTTGTCAAGGCACCCTTCCTCCTCTAACCCAGCTTAAATGTACGCTGCCAAGCCTGGTGGTGTTCATTCAGACGCTGTCTTCTCGACAGACCTGTTCTTCACCTGAGGACGGCTGCTTGCGTTGTGGCCGGAACGTCGTGAGAATTGTATTTTATTGTTTTATTTTTATTATTTTATTATGTACCTTCTACGTGACTTTACCGAAAGAATCAAGAAAATTAAAACACCATATATCTCAGGAGTAACTGACAAATTAGCCCGTGTTTTGCAAAAGCAAAACATTACAGTAAGATTTAGTAGAGTGCACAAAATTAAAAAATTAGTAACGTGCACTAAAGACGAATTACATAAATTATCAACAGAAGGTGCATATAGGATTAATTGTTTATGTGGCAGATGCTATATTGGACAGACGGGGCGTAACATTAGTGTAAGACTAAAAGAACACCAGAGAAATATTAAACTATCGCAAACACAACTGTCGGCAGTGGCAGAACATGCTTGCCAACAGGGACACCCAATTGATTTTGACGACGTTGAAGTGTTGTGTAAAACTAGTTACTACTGGCAAAGACTAATTAGAGAATCCATTGAAATTGAGAGAAACAGAAATAACTTTAATCGCTCAGACAGCTACAGGCTTAGTGCGGCCTGGAAGCGTATTATTAAATAGCACACATTACAATTCCTTATAGGGGAAACAAACACTAACTGATTACTAATGTAGCATATCATTACAACAACACACATTACAACTGATTACTAATCTACGACTCACATCGTAACAACTGCCTGATTACTAATCTAGTATATAATTACAATCACTCCCCCCCCTGAATCTTTGCACCTGATGAGTTAATGAGTTAATGATGACGTCACCTGCTGCTGCTGCTCTATATAAGAACGGGAGACACAGCAGAGCCTCACCATTCTGGCGAATTGCCCGATGATGCTGGATGCAATTACCAGCGAAACGTCACAGTACGACTCAAATTTTTTTTTTAAATGTTGTGGTTTCACGCTTCAACACACCGGTGGGCTAAAGCAGTGAACTATTTTGTCTTTTGTCAACGTGACACTTTTTTGCTGATTGGCCGTGTCGGGTGGTGGAGGGTGACGACACATTTATAAATCACGCGATCTAAACCCAAAAACGTTGATTATGAATAATATTGGTCGCGAAAACATGCTACATGTTAAACTGACCACCACCACCACTATCACCACACCACCACTACCACCACCACTACCACCACCACTACCACCGCTACCACCACACCACCACCACCACTACCACCACCACTACCACCACACCACCACTACCACCACCGCTACCACCACCACCACTACCACCACCACTACCACCGCTACCACTACCACCACCACTACCACCACCACTACCACCACCACCACCACTACCACCACGACCACCACTACCACCACCACTACCACCACCGCTACCCCCACGACCACCACTACCACCACACCACCACTACCACCACCGGCCCGAACACTCACATTGGCGCGGCTGCCATGATGGGGATGATGGTTCGTCTGGGGGCATTCGCTCAGTGACAGTGAATTTATAGAGGTGGTGGGTGGGTGGGTGGTGGGTGGTGGGTGAGTGGAGAGCGGGTGGGTGGGAGGTGGGTGGGTGGTGGGTGGTGGGTGAGTGGGTGGGTGGGAGGTGGATGGTGGGTGGGGGGTGGGTAGGGTGTGGGTGGTGGGTGAGTGGTGGGTGGGTGAGTGGTGGGTGAGTGAAGAGCGGGTGGGTGGTGGGTGAGTGGTGGGTGGGTGGTGGGTGGGTGGGTGGTAAGTGAGTGGGTGGGTGGTGAGTGGGTGATGAGTGGGTGGCTGGTGAGTGGGTGGGTGGATGAGTGGGTGGTGAGTGGATGGTGAGTGGGTGTGTGTGTGTCTGTGTGGTGCTGACCACCACCCACCCATTCGTTCGCCACAGTAGCCGGCCTTCACAGGTGCTGCTGCTACTCGCTACTAACAGCACTTGCCCCTACAACCTGCTAAAGGCTAGCCGGGGGACCTTTGTCTATGCTGTGGGTGTTTGTGTAATGGCGATTGTTTGCTTGACCCGATCACGTTGATAGGGGATTTCTGGGAAGGAATCGCCGATAAGAGATACAAACAGGTCACGGACACCAGCCGGTTCAATAATAACGCCGTGGAACCAGAGGGAACGTGGAACCAGTGACACAGGAGAACCAGAACCACAGAGAAGCAGAGTGTTGTATATGTCGGGTTGTGAAAATTTGATTAAAAAAATAAAAATTAAATGAAAATTTAAAAAACGCATAAATATGGGAGATTATGCTAATATATGTAATTATGCGCATAAATTATGTGAATTTTTTTTCCTTATTCCACAATCTCTGTCTGTCTGCGAGCAGGCATGAGCCCTGTCTTGCTATTTCTGCGATTTTGACATCGTTTTCACTTTTGTCACATTTTATCCAGTCCTAAAGTAGTTCTTCTCGATGTGTCTCAAGGTCATCGATACGGCTCCCCTCCCATGTGTCTCTCTGCAAAGTATGCAAAGTATGATCTGTGTTTTGATTTAGTGCGCTGATCTTAAAGGTGCATTGAAAAATGTTGACGCTCCGACTGATGCTCCAGCTGCTGTTGTGGAGTGACTCATGCAGCCAGCTATGGCTGCAGAGTTTGCTGGTACATGTTGTTGACGTCGTTTATTGTGAAAATTCGGTCTCAGTTCCTATGATCACTGGCACATTGCTTTCATGGCTTTATTTTGGTGATTTTCGAAAAGTTTTTCGGTTTGGCCATGTTTGTGTTGTTGTAGTACAGAGTTAGACTGATGGCCATAATCTAAGTTGTCTTGTGGTTGTTGTTGTTGTTGTTGTTTGACTTGCATCCCACTGGGATTTTTGCACAGTGTTGGTGTACGGTGCTTTTCCTGCAATATTTTGCTGTCTTTTCTTGGATTTTCTGTTTGCACTTAGTCACTTTAAGATGTTTTCTTGGTCATGTTTTTGGTTGTTGCGGTTGCACCCGATTCAAGTGCCGAATGCCTCACAGGGCTACACCTAATAAATTAACTTTGAACTTTGAACTTTGCCTTGTCTGTTCTGTAGCGGACCGGCCTGTACGTTTTAATACGAATTCCCAGTATTCCGCAATCCATTCAAAAATTCCTCCTAATCCTAGCATCTCATGTGTGGCATAAGCTACTCTGGCATTCCACTTCAGAGCGCGTAGATATAACAGAATTTATCACAGGATGCAATTGGTTCGACTGGCGAATTGCCCGATGATGCTGGATGCAATTACCAGCGAAACGTCGTGCTACTCAAATTGTAAATGTCGTGGTTTCACGCTTCAACACACTTGTGGGCTAAAGTTTTGAAACTATTTGTCTTTTGTCAACGTGACACTTTTTTGCTGATTGGCCGTGTCGGGTGGTGGAGGGTTACGACACATTTCTAAATAACGCGATCTAAACCCAACAACGTTTATTATGAATCGACTTGAGGTATTATCTTATTCCCGTTTACAATCACAAGGCAATGTTAGATCACCATACTCTGGTTAACACAACAGTGATTCGTTCATTCATTTATGCATAAACTGTCTGCGAGAGATCCCGGACGAGGTCCCCATTATGTTGTATATGTCGGGTTTTGAAAATTTGATAAAAAGAATAAAAATTAAATGAAGATTTGAAAAATGCGTAATTATAAATTATGCTAATTATGGAGGTAATCGTATTAATTTATGCGAATGTATGCAATTATGCTAATGTGTGCAGTTATGATAATTAGGCTTAGCTTATCAATCGGGATAAAGCAATTATTCTTGCTTAAACATTTACTGATTATATCTTAGTGTGTTTACGTCAGGTCTCCAAATTCAAATCTCAACGCAAGATACAGTTCTTATAAAACACGTTCCTTCGGAGTGGGCAGGTAGGAACTTGGTTGGACAGCGCATTCGTGCACGACAGACAAATATGCACGACAGACAGACAAATAATCCCTGGTGGGCAGTGTGGAAACCTGTTGTTCCTACCTGTATAGAAGATCACTTGACTTGAGGGAGCCAGGCAGCCAGCCAGGTAACCAGCCCCCTTTACTATCGGCCCCTCCCCCTTGCTTAGGCCCCTCCCCTGACCCCCCTTCTCTTAGGCCCCTCCCCTGACCCCCCCCTCCCTTAGGCCCCTCCCCTGACCCCCCCTCCCTTAGGCCCCTCCCCTGACCCCCCCCTCCCTTAGGCCCCTCCCCTGACCCCCCTCTCTTAGGCCCCTCCCCTGACCACCCTCCCTTAGGCCCCTCCCTTGACCCCCCCTCCCTTAGGCCCCTCCCCTGACCCCCCCCTCCCTTAGACCCCTCCCCTGACCCCCCTTCCTTAAGCCCCTCCCCTGACCCCCCTCCCTTAGGCCCCTCCCCTGACCCCCCTTCCTTAAGCCCCTCCCCTGACCCCCCTCTCTTAGGCCCCCTCCCCTGACCACCCTCCCTTAGGCCCCTCCCCTGACCCCCCTCTCTTAGGCCCCTCCCCTGACCCCCCTTCCCTTAGGCCCCTCCCCTCTCTGTACCCGGCAGTAGGTCTCCACCAATCAAAGAGCTGTTTGCATTATATATTTATTTATGCACGACAGACAGTCAGACAGACAGAAAATCCCTGGTGGGCAGTGGGGAATATATTGTTCCTATTTCGATGTAAAGCTTTCGTGACTGCAGGGATTCATCTTCTTGGTTCTTTCGGTAAAGTCACGTAGAAAAAAAAAACATTTTATATTATTTTTTTCGATTTAAAGCTTTCGTGACTGCAGGGATTCATCTTCTTGGTTCTTTCGGTAAAGTCACGTAGAAGGGAAATAATAAAAAAATAAAAAAATAAAACATTATAAAATAATTCGTCCTGAGGACGGCTGCTTGCGTTGTGGCCGAAACGTCGTGAGAATTATTTTATGATGTTTTATTTCTATTATTTTATTATTTCCCTTCTACGTGACTTTACCGAAAGAACCAATAACATATTGTTGCTACCTGTATTATCATCTCCTGTCAGATCGCACCTCAATGCAGTTATGTTTTGACGTTCGATTGGTGTGTCACTTACGGGAGCGATGCTTGCGTTCTCTACCACATGATCAGAATTGGCATTCGACGCATGCATTTAGAGTTTCCCGGTCATTGTTATCCTTTTCTTGTGTCTTTTCTCTAGCAGCCTGCTCGCATTTTTCACTGGGGCTGTGATTTTGCTTGAATTCTCAATTAATGTGGGTGATTCATCACGTGTTTGTGCCGCGTTCTGTATCTCAGTTAAGCCCATTTGTTTTTCCTTATTACCTGTTTCTCTACTCCCTCCTGGTACAGCCGGTGGGGGAATCGGTCGGAAATGGACATATTGTGTTTGACCTCCCCGTGTGTCGTGGTATTGGCTACTGATACGATTCTGCTCTTGACCTCCACATCAGGCAGTTCTCGTAAATACTTGGCTTTGTACGTTGGGGTTTGCCTCCAATGTTCATGCCACCCTCCCGCTAGATGGTTATCTCGCCGTCTGTGTGTGTAATGTTGACCTTGCGTGTGTCGTGCCATGAGGTGCTGATATGACCTCCACATTCTGTGATTCTCGTAAATACTTGGCTTTGTGCGCCTCCAATTTGTGTGCCGCCCTCCCACTGGATTGTTGTCTGGCAATCTGTGCGTGGGTCTTTCATGTAAACTTCTTGTCACAAGACACAGGGAACCAGGGAACCAGGAACCAGAGACTCAGGAACCAGGAACCAGGAACCAGGGAACCAGAGACTCAGAGACTCAGGGAACCAGGGAACCAGAGACTCAGAGAACCGGGGAACCAGGGAACCAGGAACCAGGAACCAGAGACTCAGGAACCAGGAACCAGGAACCAGGGAACCAGAGACTCAGGGAACCAGGGAACCAGAGACTCAGAGAACCGGGGAACCAGACAACCAGAGACACAGGGAACCAGAGACTCAGAGAACCAGGGAACCAGGGAACCAGAGACACAGGGAACCAGAGACTCAGGAACCAGGGAACCAGGGAACCAGAGACTCAGAGACTCAGGGAACCAGAGACTCAGGGAACCAGAGACTCAGGAACCAGGGAACCAGAGACTCAGAGAACCGGGGAACCAGAGAACCAAAGACTCAGAGAACCGGGGAACCAGAGAACCAGAGACACAGGGAACCAGAGACTCAGAGAACCAGGGAACCAGGGAACCAGAGACACAGGGAACCAGAGACTCAGGAACCAGCGAACCAGGGAACCAGAGACTCAGAGACTCAGGGAACCAGAGACTCAGGGAACCAGAGACTCAGGAACCAGGGAACCAGAGACTCAGAGAACCAGGGAACCAGGGAACCAGAGACACAGGGAACCAGAGACTCAGGAACCAGGGAACCAGGGAACCAGAGACTCAGAGACTCAGGGAACCAGAGACTCAGGGAACCAGAGACTCAGGAACCAGGGAACCAGAGACTCAGGGAACCAGAGACTCAGGGAACCAGGGAGACTCAGAGACTCAGGGAACCAGAGACTCAGGGAACCAGAGACTCAGGGAACCAGAGAACCAGAGACTCAGGGAACCAGAGACTCAGGGAATCAGAGAACCAGAGACTCAGGGAACCAGAGACTCAGGGAACCAGAGAACCAGAGACTCAGGGAACCAGAGACTCAGGGAACCATAGACTCAGGGAATTAGAGACTCAGGGAACCAGAGACTCAGGGAACCAGAGACTCAGGGAACCAGGGAACCAGAGACTCGGGGAACCAGAGACTCAGGGAACCAGAGAACCAGAGACTCAGGGAACCAGAGACTCAGGGAACCAGAGACTCAGGGAACCAGGGAACCAGAGAATCAGGGAACCAGAGACTCAGGGAACCAGAGACTCAGGGAACCAGAGAACCAGAGACTCAGGGAACCAGAGACTCAGGGAACCAGAGACTCAGGGAACCAGGGAACCAGAGACTCGGGGAACCAGAGAACCAGAGACTCGGGGAACCAGAGACTCAGGGAACCAGAGACTCGGGGAACCAGAGACTCAGGGAACCAGAGACTCGGGGAACCAGAGACTCGGGGAACCAGGGAACCAGAGACTCGGGGAACCAGGGAACCAGAGACTCGGGGAACCAGAGACTCAGGGAACCAGGGAACCAGAGACTCGGGGAACCAGGGAACCAGAGACTCAGGGAACCAGAGACTCAGGGAACCAGAGACTCAGGGAACCAGAGACTCGGGGAACCAGAGACTCGGGGAACCAGGGAACCAGAGACTCGGGGAACCAGAGACTCGGGGAACCAGAGACTCGGGGAACCAGAGACTCAGGGAACCAGAGACTCGGGGAACCAGAGACTCAGGGAACCAGAGACTCGGGGAACCAGAGACTCGGGGAACCAGAGACTCAGGGAACCAGAGACTCAGGGAACCAGAGACTCGGGGAACCAGAGACTCAGGGAACCAGAGACTCGGGGAACCAGAGACTCGGGGAACCAGAGACTCAGGGAACCAGAGACTCGGGGAACCAGAGACTCGGGGAACCAGGGAACCAGAGACTCGGGGAACCAGAGACTCGGGGAACCAGGGAACCAGAGACTCGGGGAACCAGAGACTCGGGGAACCAGAGACTCGGGGAACCAGGGAACCAGAGACTCAGGGAACCAGAGGCTCGGGGAACCAGGGAACCAGAGACTCAGGGAACCAGAGACTCAGGGAACCAGAGACTCAGGGAACCAGAGGCTCGGGGAACCAGGGAACCAGAGACTCAGGGAACCAGAGACTCGGGGAACCAGAGACTCAGGGAACCAGAGACTCGGGGAACCAGAGACTCAGGGAACCAGAGACTCGGGGAACCAGAGACTCGGGGAACCAGAGACTCAGGGAACCAGAGACTCAGGGAACCAGATACTCGGGGAACCAGAGACTCAGGGAACCAGAGACTCGGGGAACCAGAGACTCGGGGAGCCAGAGACTCAGGGAACCAGAGACTCGGGGAACCAGAGACTCGGGGAACCAGGGAACCAGAGACTCGGGGAACCAGAGACTCGGGGAACCAGGGAACCAGAGACTCGGGGAACCAGAGACTCGGGGAACCAGAGACTCGGGGAACCAGGGAACCAGAGACTCAGGGAACCAGAGGCTCGGGGAACCAGGGAACCAGAGACTCAGGGAACCAGAGACTCAGGGAACCAGAGGCAGTTCGTAAAGACACTCACGAGGTGGCGCTGTCGCCACGTTTCGAGGGGCCGCGTGGCCTCACGAATGACGACTCACACAGGAAGTTCTTTCGGTAAAGTCACGCAGAGAAGTTCAAAGAAAATAACAAAAAATATACAAATAAGCAAAACAAAATAACAACAAAAATAACAAAAAATAACACTAAATAACAACAAAAATAACAAAAAAGAAAACTAAATAACAAAAAATAACAACGAAAATAACAAAAAAAGAGCAATACTTAAAAATAAATAAATAAACAACAAAAACTATAACAACAAAATAACTAAAAAAATATATAGCAATAAATAACAAAATATTACAATAAATAACAAAAATAACAACAAAAAGCGACGACGTTTCGATCGCAACTCAAGCGATCGATTTTTTTTCTCCTCCTGATGACGATCGCTTGATTTGCGATCGAAACGTCGTAGTTTTTGTTATTTTTTGTTATTCTTTTTGAACCTATCTACGTGACTTTACCGAAAGGGGCCGTCCATAAATGACGTCACGAGATTTTGGACGATTTTTGACCCCCCCCCCCTAAAATATGACGTCACAAAGCTCTGCCCCCCCCCCCCCCCAAATATAAAACTTGCTTCAAATCGCTTTAAACTATTGTCATTGTAGTGCGTATTTAATGTGGCGCTGCACTCTGATGTTGTAGGAGAAAACATTTATTACAAAGTCCATTTAATTAGGTAGAACGTGTTGCCTATATTTATTTAAAGTTGCAGCATTTTGATGTGACGTCACATTTCTCAACCCCCCCCCCCCCCAATCGTCACAATTGTCTGACCCCCCCCCCACCCCCCTAGGTGCGTGACGTCATTTATTCATTCATTGACGCCCCCTTTGAACCTATCTGCGTGACTTTACCGAAAGACCGAAAGAATGTGAATTCCTGCGGTAACGAAGGCTTCAAGTCGTACTCTTAGGTTTTTTCGGTAAAGTTACGTAGGTAAAAAAATGAAATTAAAATTAATACAAAATAAAATAAAAAAAATAAAAAAAATCACGACGTTTCGGAGGCAACACAAGTCTGCGTGTCTTAATACAGCAAATCTGGCTGTGACGGTCCCACCTGATGACGGAGACTTGTGTTGCCTCCGAAACGTCGTGATTTTTATTTTATTATTTTATTTTTGAATGAATCCTTACAGTCAGCTTCCAGTCGACAAATCAGAAGTCGCTAGGCGACATGGGTTCGACTCCTGGGACACGGTGTGTGACTCAGTGTCAGGCACTAAAAGTCCAACTTGCAGGTCCAATGGTTCCACTCGCGACGCATCACGTGGCCTCCACGTGACCTCCACGTGGCCTCCTATTCGAGCGAGGCCCCTTGCACACCCACGGCCGTCGATAGGCCTCGGTGGCCCGGGAGATGTTGACTACCTCGCCTGCTCTACAGGACGTCCGTGCAGGAGGTAGTGGGTTCGATCCAGACCCTGACGCCTGCTGCTGTATCATTGGAGTTTGCGTGTTTCTCTCTCCCATCATCATCATCATCACAGTGCCGAGATGTTGACTACCTCGCCTGGTACGCAGGAAGTCGTGGGTTTGATCCCAGACCCTGACGACGCCTGCTGTATATTTGGAGTTTGCGGTGTCTCTCTCTCCCATCATCATCATCAGGGTGGCTAGGAGATGTTGACTACCTCGCCTGGTACGCAGGAAGCAGTGGGTTTGATCCCAGACCCTGACGACGCCTACTGCTGTATATTTGGAGTTTGCGTGTTTCTCTCTCCCATCATCATCATCACAGTGCCGAGATGTTGACTACCTCGCCTGGTACGCAGGAAGTCGTGGGTTTGATCCCAGACCCTGACGACGCCTGCTGTATATTTGGAGTTTGCGGTGTCTCTCTCCCATCATCATCATCATCAGGGTGGCTAGGAGATGTTGACTACCTCGCCTGGTAAGCAGGAAGTCGTGGGTTCGATCCCAGACCCTGACGACGCCTGTTGCTGCTGTAAATTTGGAGTTTGCGGTGTCTCTCTCCCATCATCATCATTACGGTGGCTAGGAGATGGTGACTACCTCGCCTGGTACGCAGGAGGTCGTGGGTTTGATCCCAGACCCTGACGACGCCTGCTGCTGTATCATTGGAGTTTGCGTGTTTCTCTCTCCCATCATCATCATCACAGTGCCGAGATGTTGACTACCTCGCCTGGTACGCAAGAAGTAGTGGGTTCGATCCCAGACCCTGACGACGCCTGCTGCTGTTGTGTATTTGGAGTGTGCGTGTCTCTCTCATCATCATCACAGTGGCTAGGAGATGTTGACTACCTCGCCTGGTACGCAGGAGGTCGTGGGTTCGATCCCGACCCTGACGCCTGCTGCTGTGTATTTGGAGTTTGCGCCTCTCTGCCTCTCTCTCTCTCCACGTGGTGGCCACGTGGATTTTTGTCCAGGGTCCCCCACCCCCCCTCTCCCGTCCACATTTAGAATTGACGTGTCGAGCAATTTAGCTGCTGCTGCTGCTGCTGCTGTGATTTCTCCACGTGGGTGATGATAAGCGAGCCACTTTGTTGAGCGATCGTTCGTGGCCAGGTCGCTTCTGAGAATCGAGAGCTCCTGTACAAAGCAGCTCCTTGGGACCTTGCCCTGGTGAAGTAAAGTATACTAGTGTAGGGTTGTTACGGGAGGGCTGTAGGTGCATGGGATCCAACGGGGAATAAACACAGTGGGCGGAGCTCCGGGAGTACACGGGGGTGGGGTGCCCGCAGCGACGTCCGCATCAGGCAGCCTGGGGGGTTGTGATCCTGACGGGGGGTATAAAGGGGGAGGACAGAGAGAGCTCGTGGCTCAGTCTGGGAACGAAGGAGGAAGAAGGAAGATCTTCTAGTTAGAAGCCCTGGACTCCCCTCGACGCCGCCCTTGTAAGGGCTGCGGAGGATCGAGCCAGAGGCGTGGTTCCGTGAACCAGGGTCAGTACCCTGGGACTCCGGAGACCGTAGCCCGACTCACCAGTGTCGGGCCAGTTAGCCTCCCCTAGCCCGTTAGTGGAGGACTTGGGAGTAGGTCAGGACTAGCTAGGGTGTATCCCCAGTTATCCGGGTGAGGGGGCCGCTACCCCCTCTAGTGCTGTCCTGTACCGACAAGCTTGAATAAACATACGTGTGCCTCAACCTGGATGTCCAGCGTACTTACCGGTACTTCATCTGGTGTCAGAAGAACTACGGACATGGAAACACGCCAGACAGCTCGAGCCAGAGTACCGGAGGAGGACACTGCTGAAGTCATTGAGCCCGAGACGGCTCACCAAGACATGGCGCAGCCGGGGGCCGACGCGTTCCTACCGGGGCATCGGCATGAGGAGGGGCCGCAGCCAGACGCGCTACGGCTGGCTCACGAGAGACTGGCGGAGCTACTGTACGCCGCTGCCGCCACGCTGGAAAACATCACGCGGCTGGGGGCTGGTGGTCCACCACGGGGCGAGGGGAGTCGTCGACCTGAGCGCCTTCCCGCCATTTCTGAAGACTCCAACTTTGAATTTCCCGCCATCGTTACGGCAGCTGCAGAGGGCGTGGCCGGGCTCAACCTTGGGTCCGACACCGCTCTCGCTGGGACAGCTGCGTCATCACCGGCGGAGGGAGCGTCATCACATCGGCGACAGGCGATTCCATCTGCCATTCGCGCCGACGCACAGCCGAGTCCCGGGAATAACAGCCTGCAGACTTCCAAGGCGAACGCTGCGCTGCAACAACGGCTGCCTCCGCTGAAAGAATTTGTTGGTGCAGAGGGCGACTGGGGCGGCTTCCAGCGACGCTTCATCGCCCACCAAGAAATGGCAAGGTGGTCCGACGATGAAGCCCTCTGCGCGCTGCCGGCGCTCCTCGACGCAGACGCGCTCGCCGCCCTCACATCGGCGCCGAAAGAGAAGCGGTCTACTCTGCCGAAGGCGCTACAACTGCTGGCCGGGGTCTATGGACCTTCAGCAGAATGCAGAGAGCAGTTCTACGAGCGCAAGCGGGGTGAAAAGGAGTCGCCCCTGGCATACAGGACGAGCCTCCTAGCGCTGGCTAAGACGGCTTTTCCCCGTATGGACGACGATGGCGTGGACGCGATGGTCACGGAGAAAATACTCCTCCTGGCAGACGACCTGGACATCGCTGTCGTCGCACAGGAGGACGCTGAGATGACCTCTCTTCAGGCGGCGCGCCTCCTTCACGCCAACCTTCTGTCCCTGCGGCGGAAAGCCAGCAGGGCATCGGCAGGGCGTGCGGTGGCTGCAGCCACCCTTCCGACGGAGGAGCTCTTCGCCGTCGACCATCGACGGCAACAGGCGCAAGAAGTACGCTCGGCCCGGGACGGGTCAAGCCGTTTCAACCGCCCATCGTCTCCACCGGGGCTCCCGCGGTGTTTCAACTGCGGCGTCCGGGGCCACGTCGCCTCGGGGTGCCGCTCTCTGCGACAGCGCGGGACGACGCCTCGACGGCACGCCGGCCCTCCTCTTCCCAAGCTCCAGCAACATGATCCGGCGAGTCGCGGCACCACACATGCTTGGCCAAAGCACCCACCCGTTGCACACTCTCGCACCACAACAAACGGGGGGCCGATGTCGCGTTGCAAGGGGCCAACGCGGATCACTGCGGGGACTCAAATCGAGCCCAAACAGTGGTCCGTGTTGGCCCATCGCGTGGTAGCCGCGTCGTCAGGGTCGTCGGCCGTGGTCGGACACATCGACGGGGTAGAAGTACGCATCTTGGTCGATACGGGGGCATCGGCGACAATCATTTCGGAATTAATTTACAATATTCTGCCCGTACAAAGCCGGCCTTTAATGCCGGTTAACGTCCCATTCTATGCCGCTAACGGGGGCTCTCTCGGCATCATGGGACAGATTCGAGCGCAAATTTCTATTGGGGACATCAAATTGTCGGGGCCGATTTTCGTTTCCTCCTCGCTGGCGGTTCCGTGCCTGCTGGGGACGGATTTCTTAGGCAAAATGCCCATTCGTATTTTGATCGACCAAGGATGCATTGAGCTTCCGTCAGGGCGACGCATGGCCTTCCTGACTTCCCCTGCGGCGGCTCGGACGGCGTTCGCGACGGTACCGGCGTTCGTCGTCAGAACAGTTAGTGTGCCGCCGGGAGCTCAAATGCTAGTGCCTCTGAAACTTCGTAAGCCCTTCGCTAAGGGCGTAGGGGATCAGGGTGTTTTGCTGGGACCGTCTAGGGCCGGGGTTAGTGCACCTAATTTGATTCCGGCCCAGACCGTCGTAAGAGGGGACGAGGACCCTTTCATCGCGGTCCTCAATGTGGGGTCGCAGACAGTGGTGGTTCCTCAAGGGACGGTGCTCGCTCACGCGACGCCGGTACCCTGCGAGGAACCTGTCGCGAACCATGTTGGCACTGCTTCCCGAATGCTCCCACATTCGGACAGCGATGAAGGGTGGCTCGACGCGCTTTGTGCGGGATCGACGGACCTGACAAATTCAGAGCGCCAACAGCTTAGAACGCTACTGAGGGAATTTTCCGACGTTTTCAGTCGGGATAAATATGATTTGGGTTGCACTCACCTGCTGCGTCACCATATTGACACGGGTGACAGCGCGCCAATTCGCCAAAATCCGTTTCGGTTAAGTCCCGCCGAAAAGGACCATGTCAAATCGGCTGTTGATGACATGTTAGCCGCCGACATCATTTCTCCCTCCACCAGCCCTTGGGGAGCGCCGATCGTCCTGGTTAAAAAGCAGGACGGCTCGTTGCGGTTTTGCGTGGATTTTCGGCGCCTTAATAAAATTTCGGTTGCCGACGCATACCCGCTCCCACGGATGGACGAATCGCTGGACGCCTTGGCGGGAGCGCGATTCTTCTCCACACTAGATTTACTTTCGGGATTCTGGCAGCTTCCTCTGGACGATGATTCTAAGCCTAAAACTGCTTTCCGTACACCGCACGGCCTGTTCCAATTCAACCGGTTGCCGATGGGCTTACACTCAGCGCCGGCAACTTTCCAGCGATTGATGGAATTGGTTTTGGCTGGATTGCAATGGGAATCGTGCCTGATTTATTTGGATGACGTTATTGTCTTTGGTAAAACTTTTGATGAACATCTCCAGAGGTTGCGGGCGGTTTTCCTAAAGATGCGGGCTGCTAATTTGAAATTTAAGCCCCAGAAATGCCATTTGTTACGCGAGTCGGTGCGTTATTTGGGGCACATCGTAGGGCGCTCGGGTATTGCTACCGATCCCGCCAAAACGCAGTGTGTCAGCTCCTGGCCGACTCCCACCTCGGTGGGAGAGGTCAGGAGTTTTATTGGCTTCGCATCATATTACCGACGCTTCGTCGCTAATTTTGCAACGATTGCCAAACCCCTACACGCGTTAACATCTAAAGGGGTTCGGTTCCACTGGGGTCAGGATGAGGAAGCTGCTTTCTGCTCCCTTCGGGACGCGCTGGTGAAGGCTCCTCCCTTGATTTACCCAGATTTTTCGAGGCCGTTTTTGCTCGACACCGACGCGAGCAACACGGGTATTGGAGGCGTGCTTTCCCAGGTGGTTGACGGCGTGGAACGGGTGGTCGCGTACGGCAGTCGGGTGTTGTCTCCAACGGAGCAAAGATATTGTGTCACCCGTAGGGAACTGTTGGCAATTGTCTATTTCATCCAACAGTATCGCCCATATCTGTACGGTCGGCATTTCACCGTCCGCACAGATCATGCGGCACTGCAGTACGCCCTGAAGGTTCAACAGCCATCGGGACAATTGTCCCGATGGCTGGAGGTCCTCCAGGATTTCAGTTTTGAAACCACTTATCGTAAGGGCGTTCGCCACACCAACGCTGACGCTCTGTCACGGATGCCAACCGCCTCCGAATGCGCATGCCTCCTGGGGTCGGGGCGTTGCAAGCCAGTAGGGGACATGATGGTTCCGGTCCTGGCGGCGGCCGCCGACGATGAAACGGTAGTCCCCATTGATATCGCCGAACAGGGGAGAGATTCCCTGCTTGGATTGCCCGTTGATGAATGGGGGCGCCTCCAGTTGGAGGATGCCTCCCTCCTCGCGTTGCGTCGTCGCGCCGGGGAGAGGGGGCGTTTGACGGGTCATGCCGACGCATGGGAAACCCATGCGGGCTTGCTTATGCATTGGGACGGGAAATCCCAGCGTCACCGGCTGGTGGTCCCTTCTGGCCTACGGGGTAAGGTGGTGTGGGCTGCTCATGAGCGCCTCCTCCACCTAGGTACCCAGAAAACACTCGCCTTGCTCCAGCTGAATTATTTTTGGCCGGGCATTACTAGGGATGTCGCTGATCTGTTGGCGGCATGCCCTCAGTGTGCGCAGCGCAAACCACCAGCACGGGAGTCGAACCCGCCCTTGCAGTCCATCCAGGTCTCCAGAATAAATGAACTGGTCGCACTGAACATTCTGGGGCCATTCCCCGCCACCCCCAGGGGAAATAAATATTTGCTTACTGGGGTCGAATATTTTACGCGCTGGCCTATGGCCTGGCCCCTGGCGAATCAGTCGGCAGCAGCCATCGTCGACGCCTTTGTCCAAGGTTATGTCATGGACAAAGGTGCCCCGGAGCGGTTGTTGACCGACCAGGGTAGAAATTTTTCCGGGAAACTCCTAAAACAAGTCTGTGATCTCCTAGGAACGAAAAAAATTCGAACCTCTCCTTATCACCCGCAAACGGACGGGATGGTCGAGCGTCTGCATCGCACCATCTCGTCTATGTTGTCGCAGCAAGTCTCGGACTCACAGACTGATTGGGACTTACAAATTCAAGGGGTTCTAGCGGCATACAGATTGGCTCCCCATGCTGCGACGGGATTTTCACCATTCTTTCTTATGTATGGCCGCGAACCCGACCCACCTGTTCCGGCACAGCTGCAGATCCCCGCGCCGCTGGGTAAAATTAAATTGGATGAACACGTTAAATTTAACCTTGACAAACTGACTGAGGCGCGGGATGCTGCGAGGCTAAATTCTGACAGGCGTCAAAAGGCGAACGAGCGCCTCAGGCTGGCTCGCGCGCACGTGCTGCAGTGGAAGCCGGGGGACAGGGCATGGCTGCACTGTCCCCAGGTACCGCTCGCGACCTCCTCTAAACTCGTGCGCCCGTGGCGGGGCCCCGTCGAGGTTGTCGAGGTTTTGAGGCCTCAGTGCGTTCGAATCAAATGGGGCAGGCGCCGGTGGTTTGTACACCCCTCTAGGCTAAAACCGTTTGTTGCGGTGCGAGGGCCCACTCCACACGCGCGGGGCCAAGCATGTGGGGGGTCGACCGACTCGGAGGGTCCGTCGCTGCTCTCGCCTGATGTGTTGCCGGCTGTCCCACCCACAGGTGCACCGGGAATGACGGGCTCATGCCCTACAACCCACACGGGTGATGCCGACGGTCGCGCCACTTCAATCGCGACCTCATCTCGAAAGGGACAGCCGCCACCGGATGGTCCGCCGTCCGGGGTTGCCCCGTGTGACGGGCCTGCGGCAAGGACGCGCGCTAAGATGCGCAGACTCTTATAATATACAGAAAGAAGAATTTTTTTTTTTTTTTTTTTTTTTTTTTTTATTTCACGTGTCATGGTTACTGTATGCTGCGTCGGTGGTGCGCTCCTGCCACATTGTGTGTGTTGTGTTGTGTGTGTGTGACGGGGTGTGTGTGTTGTGGGTGCGTTGTGTGTCGTGGGTGTGCTGTGTGTGCTGGGGGAGTTCCTGGCTAGTTGTATATACGCGCTTTTACGGATTTCGTATTTATACGGGGGGGGGGGGTGCGTCGGACATTCCCTTCGGGGGTGTGCTTGTTCTTCTTGTTGTTCTTGTTGTTGTTGTTCAATTTGCATTTTGTTGAAAAAAATGAGGCACACACGGGGTTGAGGGGTAAATGTTCCTTTATTGGAATTGTTGCAGCCGGGACGGCTGCGAGCTGTAATGGGGGGAGTGATGTAGGGTTGTTACGGGAGGGCTGTAGGTGCATGGGATCCAACGGGGAATAAACACAGTGGGCGGAGCTCCGGGAGTACACGGGGGGGGTGCCCGCAGCGACGTCCGCATCAGGCAGCCTGGGGGGTTGTGATCCTGACGGGGGGTATAAAGGGGGAGGACAGAGAGAGCTCGTGGCTCAGTCTGGGAACGAAGGAGGAAGAAGGAAGATCTTCTAGTTAGAAGCCCTGGACTCCCCTCGACGCCGCCCTTGTAAGGGCTGCGGAGGATCGAGCCAGAGGCGTGGTTCCGTGAACCAGGGTCAGTACCCTGGGACTCCGGAGACCGTAGCCCGACTCACCAGTGTCGGGCCAGTTAGCCTCCCCTAGCCCGTTAGTGGAGGACTTGGGAGTAGGTCAGGACTAGCTAGGGTGTATCCCCAGTTATCCGGGTGAGGGGGCCGCTACCCCCTCTAGTGCTGTCCTGTACCGACAAGCTTGAATAAACATACGTGTGCCTCAACCTGGATGTCCAGCGTACTTACCGGTACTTCATCTGGTGTCAGAAGAACTACGGACATGGAAACACGCCAGACAGCTCGAGCCAGAGTACCGGAGGAGGACACTGCTGAAGTCATTGAGCCCGAGACGGCTCACCAAGACATGGCGCAGCCGGGGGCCGACGCGTTCCTACCGGGGCATCGGCATGAGGAGGGGCCGCAGCCAGACGCGCTACGGCTGGCTCACGAGAGACTGGCGGAGCTACTGTACGCCGCTGCCGCCACGCTGGAAAACATCACGCGGCTGGGGGCTGGTGGTCCACCACGGGGCGAGGGGAGTCGTCGACCTGAGCGCCTTCCCGCCATTTCTGAAGACTCCAACTTTGAATTTCCCGCCATCGTTACGGCAGCTGCAGAGGGCGTGGCTGGGCTCAACCTTGGGTCCGACACCGCTCTCGCTGGGACAGCTGCGTCATCACCGGCGGAGGGAGCGTCATCACATCGGCGACAGGCGATTCCATCTGCCATTCGCGCCGACGCACAGCCGAGTCCCGGGAATAACAGCCTGCAGACTTCCAAGGCGAACGCTGCGCTGCAACAACGGCTGCCTCCGCTGAAAGAATTTGTTGGTGCAGAGGGCGACTGGGGCGGCTTCCAGCGACGCTTCATCGCCCACCAAGAAATGGCAAGGTGGTCCGACGATGAAGCCCTCTGCGCGCTGCCGGCGCTCCTCGACGCAGACGCGCTCGCCGCCCTCACATCGGCGCCGAAAGAGAAGCGGTCTACTCTGCCGAAGGCGCTACAACTGCTGGCCGGGGTCTATGGACCTTCAGCAGAATGCAGAGAGCAGTTCTACGAGCGCAAGCGGGGTGAAAAGGAGTCGCCCCTGGCATACAGGACGAGCCTCCTAGCGCTGGCTAAGACGGCTTTTCCCCGTATGGACGACGATGGCGTGGACGCGATGGTCACGGAGAAAATACTCCTCCTGGCAGACGACCTGGACATCGCTGTCGTCGCACAGGAGGACGCTGAGATGACCTCTCTTCAGGCGGCGCGCCTCCTTCACGCCAACCTTCTGTCCCTGCGGCGGAAAGCCAGCAGGGCATCGGCAGGGCGTGCGGTGGCTGCAGCCACCCTTCCGACGGAGGAGCTCTTCGCCGTCGACCATCGACGGCAACAGGCGCAAGAAGTACGCTCGGCCCGGGACGGGTCAAGCCGTTTCAACCGCCCATCGTCTCCACCGGGGCTCCCGCGGTGTTTCAACTGCGGCGTCCGGGGCCACGTCGCCTCGGGGTGCCGCTCTCCGCGACAGCGCGGGACGACGCCTCGACGGCACGCCGGCCCTCCTCTTCCCAAGCTCCAGCAACATGATCCGGCGAGTCGCGGCACCACACATGCTTGGCCAAAGCACCCACCCGTTGCACACTCTCGCACCACAACAAACGGGGGGCCGATGTCGCGTTGCAAGGGGCCAACGCGGATCACTGCGGGGACTCAAATCGAGCCCAAACAGTGGTCCGTGTTGGCCCATCGCGTGGTAGCCGCGTCGTCAGGGTCGTCGGCCGTGGTCGGACACATCGACGGGGTAGAAGTACGCATCTTGGTCGATACGGGGGCATCGGCGACAATCATTTCGGAATTAATTTACAATATTCTGCCCGTACAAAGCCGGCCTTTAATGCCGGTTAACGTCCCATTCTATGCCGCTAACGGGGGCTCTCTCGGCATCATGGGACAGATTCGAGCGCAAATTTCTATTGGGGACATCAAATTGTCGGGGCCGATTTTCGTTTCCTCCTCGCTGGCGGTTCCGTGCCTGCTGGGGACGGATTTCTTAGGCAAAATGCCCATTCGTATTTTGATCGACCAAGGATGCATTGAGCTTCCGTCAGGGCGACGCATGGCCTTCCTGACTTCCCCTGCGGCGGCTCGGACGGCGTTCGCGACGGTACCGGCGTTCGTCGTCAGAACAGTTAGTGTGCCGCCGGGAGCTCAAATGCTAGTGCCTCTGAAACTTCGTAAGCCCTTCGCTAAGGGCGTAGGGGATCAGGGTGTTTTGCTGGGACCGTCTAGGGCCGGGGTTAGTGCACCTAATTTGATTCCGGCCCAGACCGTCGTAAGAGGGGACGAGGACCCTTTCATCGCGGTCCTCAATGTGGGGTCGCAGACAGTGGTGGTTCCTCAAGGGACGGTGCTCGCTCACGCGACGCCGGTACCCTGCGAGGAACCTGTCGCGAACCATGTTGGCACTGCTTCCCGAATGCTCCCACATTCGGACAGCGATGAAGGGTGGCTCGACGCGCTTTGTGCGGGATCGACGGACCTGACAAATTCAGAGCGCCAACAGCTTAGAACGCTACTGAGGGAATTTTCCGACGTTTTCAGTCGGGATAAATATGATTTGGGTTGCACTCACCTGCTGCGTCACCATATTGACACGGGTGACAGCGCGCCAATTCGCCAAAATCCGTTTCGGTTAAGTCCCGCCGAAAAGGACCATGTCAAATCGGCTGTTGATGACATGTTAGCCGCCGACATCATTTCTCCCTCCACCAGCCCTTGGGGAGCGCCGATCGTCCTGGTTAAAAAGCAGGACGGCTCGTTGCGGTTTTGCGTGGATTTTCGGCGCCTTAATAAAATTTCGGTTGCCGACGCATACCCGCTCCCACGGATGGACGAATCGCTGGACGCCTTGGCGGGAGCGCGATTCTTCTCCACACTAGATTTACTTTCGGGATTCTGGCAGCTTCCTCTGGACGATGATTCTAAGCCTAAAACTGCTTTCCGTACACCGCACGGCCTGTTCCAATTCAACCGGTTGCCGATGGGCTTACACTCAGCGCCGGCAACTTTCCAGCGATTGATGGAATTGGTTTTGGCTGGATTGCAATGGGAATCGTGCCTGATTTATTTGGATGACGTTATTGTCTTTGGTAAAACTTTTGATGAACATCTCCAGAGGTTGCGGGCGGTTTTCCTAAAGATGCGGGCTGCTAATTTGAAATTTAAGCCCCAGAAATGCCATTTGTTACGCGAGCCGGTGCGTTATTTGGGGCACATCGTAGGGCGCTCGGGTATTGCTACCGATCCCGCCAAAACGCAGTGTGTCAGCTCCTGGCCGACTCCCACCTCGGTGGGAGAGGTCAGGAGTTTTATTGGCTTCGCATCATATTACCGACGCTTCGTCGCTAATTTTGCAACGATTGCCAAACCCCTACACGCGTTAACATCTAAAGGGGTTCGGTTCCACTGGGGTCAGGATGAGGAAGCTGCTTTCTGCTCCCTTCGGGACGCGCTGGTGAAGGCTCCTCCCTTGATTTACCCAGATTTTTCGAGGCCGTTTTTGCTCGACACCGACGCGAGCAACACGGGTATTGGAGGCGTGCTTTCCCAGGTGGTTGACGGCGTGGAACGGGTGGTCGCGTACGGCAGTCGGGTGTTGTCTCCAACGGAGCAAAGATATTGTGTCACCCGTAGGGAACTGTTGGCAATTGTCTATTTCATCCAACAGTATCGCCCATATCTGTACGGTCGGCATTTCACCGTCCGCACAGATCATGCGGCACTGCAGTACGCCCTGAAGGTTCAACAGCCATCGGGACAATTGTCCCGATGGCTGGAGGTCCTCCAGGATTTCAGTTTTGAAACCACTTATCGTAAGGGCGTTCGCCACACCAACGCTGACGCTCTGTCACGGATGCCAACCGCCTCCGAATGCGCATGCCTCCTGGGGTCGGGGCGTTGCAAGCCAGTAGGGGACATGATGGTTCCGGTCCTGGCGGCGGCCGCCGACGATGAAACGGTAGTCCCCATTGATATCGCCGAACAGGGGAGAGATTCCCTGCTTGGATTGCCCGTTGATGAATGGGGGCGCCTCCAGTTGGAGGATGCCTCCCTCCTCGCGTTGCGTCGTCGCGCCGGGGAGAGGGGGCGTTTGACGGGTCATGCCGACGCATGGGAAACCCATGCGGGCTTGCTTATGCATTGGGACGGGAAATCCCAGCGTCACCGGCTGGTGGTCCCTTCTGGCCTACGGGGTAAGGTGGTGTGGGCTGCTCATGAGCGCCTCCTCCACCTAGGTACCCAGAAAACACTCGCCTTGCTCCAGCTGAATTATTTTTGGCCGGGCATTACTAGGGATGTCGCTGATCTGTTGGCGGCATGCCCTCAGTGTGCGCAGCGCAAACCACCAGCACGGGAGTCGAACCCGCCCTTGCAGTCCATCCAGGTCTCCAGAATAAATGAACTGGTCGCACTGGACATTCTGGGGCCATTCCCCGCCACCCCCAGGGGAAATAAATATTTGCTTACTGGGGTCGAATATTTTACGCGCTGGCCTATGGCCTGGCCCCTGGCGAATCAGTCGGCAGCAGCCATCGTCGACGCCTTTGTCCAAGGTTATGTCATGGACAAAGGTGCCCCGGAGCGGTTGTTGACCGACCAGGGTAGAAATTTTTCCGGGAAACTCCTAAAACAAGTCTGTGATCTCCTAGGAACGAAAAAAATTCGAACCTCTCCTTATCACCCGCAAACGGACGGGATGGTCGAGCGTCTGCATCGCACCATCTCGTCTATGTTGTCGCAGCAAGTCTCGGACTCACAGACTGATTGGGACTTACAAATTCAAGGGGTTCTAGCGGCATACAGATTGGCTCCCCATGCTGCGACGGGATTTTCACCATTCTTTCTTATGTATGGCCGCGAACCCGACCCACCTGTTCCGGCACAGCTGCAGATCCCCGCGCCGCTGGGTAAAATTAAATTGGATGAACACGTTAAATTTAACCTTGACAAACTGACTGAGGCGCGGGATGCTGCGAGGCTAAATTCTGACAGGCGTCAAAAGGCGAACGAGCGCCTCAGGCTGGCTCGCGCGCACGTGCTGCAGTGGAAGCCGGGGGACAGGGCATGGCTGCACTGTCCCCAGGTACCGCTCGCGACCTCCTCTAAACTCGTGCGCCCGTGGCGGGGCCCCGTCGAGGTTGTCGAGGTTTTGAGGCCTCAGTGCGTTCGAATCAAATGGGGCAGGCGCCGGTGGTTTGTACACCCCTCTAGGCTAAAACCGTTTGTTGCGGTGCGAGGGCCCACTCCACACGCGCGGGGCCAAGCATGTGGGGGGTCGACCGACTCGGAGGGTCCGTCGCTGCTCTCGGCCTGATGTGTTGCCGGCTGTCCCACCCACAGGTGCACCGGGAATGACGGGCTCATGCCCTACAACCCACACGGGTGATGCCGACGGTCGCGCCACTTCAATCGCGACCTCATCTCGAAAGGGACAGCCGCCACCGGATGGTCCGCCGTCCGGGGTTGCCCCGTGTGACGGGCCTGCGGCAAGGACGCGCGCTAAGATGCGCAGACTCTTATAATATACAGAAAGAAGAATTTTTTTTTTTTTTTTTTTTTTTTTTTATTTCACGTGTCATGGTTACTGTATGCTGCGTCGGTGGTGCGCTCCTGCCACATTGTGTGTGTTGTGTTGTGTGTGTGTGACGGGGTGTGTGTGTTGTGGGTGCGTTGTGTGTCGTGGGTGTGCTGTGTGTGCTGGGGGAGTTCCTGGCTAGTTGTATATACGCGCTTTTACGGATTTCGTATTTATACGGGGGGGGGGGGTGCGTCGGACATTCCCTTCGGGGGTGTGCTTGTTCTTCTTGTTGTTCTTGTTGTTGTTGTTCAATTTGCATTTTGTTGAAAAAAATGAGGCACACACGGGGTTGAGGGGTAAATGTTCCTTTATTGGAATTGTTGCAGCCGGGACGGCTGCGAGCTGTAATGGGGGGAGTGATGTAGGGTTGTTACGGGAGGGCTGTAGGTGCATGGGATCCAACGGGGAATAAACACAGTGGGCGGAGCTCCGGGAGTACACGGGGGTGGGGTGCCCGCAGCGACGTCCGCATCAGGCAGCCTGGGGGGTTGTGATCCTGACGGGGGGTATAAAGGGGGAGGACAGAGAGAGCTCGTGGCTCAGTCTGGGAACGAAGGAGGAAGAAGGAAGATCTTCTAGTTAGAAGCCCTGGACTCCCCTCGACGCCGCCCTTGTAAGGGCTGCGGAGGATCGAGCCAGAGGCGTGGTTCCGTGAACCAGGGTCAGTACCCTGGGACTCCGGGAGACCGTAGCCCGACTCACCAGTGTCGGGCCAGTTAGCCTCCCCTAGCCCGTTAGTGGAGGACTTGGGAGTAGGTCAGGACTAGCTAGGGTGTATCCCCAGTTATCCGGGTGAGGGGGCCGCTACCCCCTCTAGTGCTGTCCTGTACCGACAAGCTTGAATAAACATACGTGTGCTCAACCTGGATGTCCAGCGTACTTACCGGTACTTCACTAGTACGTCTTCTTGGTTCTTTAGGTAAAGTCACGTAAGAAGGGAAATAATGAAATAATAAAATTAAAACAATATACAATAATTCTCACGACGTTTCGGCCACAACGCAAGCAGCCGTCCTCAGGTGAAGACCAGGTTTGTCGGGGAGGGGGGGATGGAGAGAGGGGAGGGGGGGGATGGAGAAAGGTGGGGGGGGTAATGGAGAGAGGGGGGGATGGGAGAGGGGGGGATGGAGAGAGGGGGGGATGGAAAGAGGGGAGGGGGGGATGGAGAGAGGGGGGGTGGAGAGAGGGGGGGGGATGGAGAGAGGGGAGGGGGGGGATGGAGAGAGGGGGGGTGGAGAGAGGGGGGGGGATGGAGAGAGGGGAGGGGGGGATGGAGAGAGGGGGGGGATGGAGAGAGGGGGGGGGGTAATGGAGAGAGGGGGGGGATGGAGAAAGGGGGGGGGATGGAGAGAGGGGGGGGGGGATGGAGAAAGGGGGGGGGATGGAGAGAGGGGGGGGATGGAGAGAGGGGAGGGGGGGATGGAGAGAGGGGGGGGATGGAGAAAGGGGGGGGGGGGTAATGGAGAGAGGGGGGGGGGATGGAGAGAGGGGAGGGGGGGGGTGGAGAGAGGGGGGGGGATGGAGAGAGGGGAGGGGGGGGATGGAGAGAGGGGGGGGGGATGGAGAAAGGGGGGGGGGGGTAATGGAGAGAGGGGGGGGGATGGGAGGAGAGGGGAGGGGGGGGGATGGAGAGAGGGGGGGGGATGGAGAAAGGGGGGGGGGTAATGGAGAGAGGGGGATGGAGAGAGGGGGGGGGATGGAGAGAGGGGGGGATGGAAAGAGGGGAGGGGGGGATGGAGAGGAGGGGGGGTGGAGAGAGGGGGGGGGGATAGAGAGAGGGGAGGGGGGGATGGAGAGAGGGGGGTGGAGAGAGGGGGGTGGAGAGAGGGGGGGGATGGAGAGAGGGGAGGGGGGGATGGAGGAGAGGGGGGGGGATGGAGAGAGGAGGGGGGGGTAATGGAGAGAGGGGGGGGGATGGAGAAAGGGGGGGGGGATGGAGAGAGGGGGGGGGGATGGAGAAAGGGGGGGGGGATGGAGAGAGGGGGGGGGGGATGGAGAGAGGGGAGGGGGGATGGAGAGAGGGGGGGGGATGGAGAGGGGGGGGATGGAAGAGAGGGGAGGGGGGGATGGAGAGAGGGGGGGGGGATGGAGAGGGGGGGGGAGGAGAGAGGGAGGGGGGGATGGCGAGAGGGGGGGGGGATGGAGAGTGGGGGAGGGGGGGGATGGAGAGAGGGGGGGGGGATGGAGAGAGGGGAGGGGGGGGGATGGAAGAGAGGGGGGGGGATGGAGAAAGGGGGGAGGTAATGGAGAGAGGGGGGGGGATGGAGAGAGGGGAGGGGGGGGATGGAGAGAGGGGGGGGGGGATGGAGAAAGGGGGGGGATGGAGAGAGGGGGGGCTGGAGAGAGGGGGGGATGGAGAGAGGGGGGGGGATGGAGAGAGGGGGGTGGAGAGAGGGGGGGGGGGATGGAAGCGAGGGGAGGGGGGGGATGGAGAGAGGGGGGGTGGAGAGAGGGGGGTGGAGAGAGGGGGGGGGATGGAGAGAGGGGAGGGGGGGATGGAGAGAGGGGGGGGGATGGAGAGAGGGGAGGGGGGGATGGAGAGAGGGGGGTGGAGAGAGGGGGGGGGATGGAGAGAGGGGAGGGGGGATGGAGAGAGGGGAGGGGGGGATGAGAGAGGGGGGGGTAATGGAGAGAGGGGGGGGGATGGAGAAAGGGGGGGGGATGGAGAGAGGGAGGGGTGGGATGGAGAGAAGGGGGGGGGATGGATAGAGGGAGGGGGGGATGGAGAGAGGGGAGGGGGGGGATGGAGAGAGGGGGGGGATGGAGAGAGGGGGGGGAGATGGAGAGAGGGGAGGGGGGATGGAGAGAGGGGGGGGGAGGAGAGAGGGGGGAGAGAGGGGTGGGGGGGGATGGAGAGAGGGGGGGGGATGGTGAGAGGGGTGGGGGGGTGGAGAGTGGGGGGTGGAGTGGGGGGGGGGATGGAGAGAGGGGAGGGGGGGATGGAGAGAGGGGGGGGTGGTGAGAGGGGGGGGGTTATGGAGAGAGGGGGGGGGATGGTGAAAGGGGGGGGGGATGGTGAGAGGGGGGGGGTGGTGAAGGGGGGGGGTGGATGGAGGGGGGGGGGGTGGTGAGGGGGAGGGGGGGGATGGGAGTGTGGGGGGGGGATGGAGTGAGGGGGGGGATGGAGTGAGGGTGGGGGGGGTGGTGAGTGGAGGGGGGGGGATGGAGAGAGGGGGGGGATGGAGTGAGGGGAGGGGGGGGGATGGTGTGAGGGGGGGGGATGGAGAGAGGGGGGTATGGAGAGAGGGGGGGGATGGAGAAGGGGGGGGGATGGAGGGGGATGGGGGGGGTGGGTGGGGGGGGGGGGGGGGATGGAGTGAGGGGGGGGATGGAGTGAGGGGAGGGGGGCATGGTGAGAGGGGGGGGGATGGAGAAAGGGGGGGGGGGGGTAATGGAGAGGGGGGGGGGGATGGAGAGGGGGAGGGGGGGGTTGGAGAGAGGGGGGGATGGAGAGAGGGGGGGGGATGGTGAAAGGGGGGGGGGATGGAGAGTGGGGGGGATGGAGAGAGGGGGGGGATGGAGAAGGGGGGGGGGATGGAGAGAGGGGGGGGATGGAGAGAGGGGGGGGGATGGAGAAAGGGGGGGTAATGGAGAGTGGGGGGGGATGGGGTGGAGTGGGGGGGATGGAGAGAGGGGAGGGGGGGATGGAGAGGGGGGGGGATGGTGAGAGGGGGGGGTGGAGAGAGGGGGTGGGGGGGGTGAGAGGGGGGGGTGGGTGAGGGGGGGGGGGGGTGTGGAGGGGGGTGTGGGGGGGGGGGGGGGGTTGGAGAGGGGGGGGGATGGAGAGAGGGGGGGGGTGGAGAGTGGGGGGGGGGGGATGGGAGAGGGGGGGGGGGATGGAGTGTGGGGGGGGGTGAGAGGGGGGGGGGGTGATGGGAGGGGGGGATGGAGAGAGGGGGGGTGGAGTGAGGGGAGGGGGGGATGGGTGTGAGGGGGGGGATGGAGAGTGGGGGGTTGGGGTGGTGGGGGTGGGGTGGTGGGGGTGGGTGAGAGGGGGGGGATGGAGAGTGGGAGGGGGGTGGGTGAGTGAGGGGGGGATGGAGAGGGAGGGGGGGGGGGTTGGAGAGGGTGGGGGGGGATGGGAGAGGGGGAGGGGGTGATGGGTGAGGGGGGGATGGGTGATGGGGGGTGGTGGGGGGGGGGAGGGTGGGAGGGGGGGGTTGGAGAGAGGGGGGGTGGAGTGTGGGGGTGATGGAGAGTGGGGAGGGGGGGGATGGAGAGGGGGGGGGTGGGGTGTGGGGAGGGGGGGTGGGGGGGGGGGGATGGAGAGAGAGGGGGGGTGGTGGTGAGAGGGGGGGATGGAGTGGGGGGGAGGGATTGAGTGAGGGGGGGCTGATGGAGAGAGACGGGGGGGGGTGGAGAGAGAGGGGGGTGATGGAGAGAGGGGAGGGGGGGGGTGAGAGGGATGAACGGTAAATGCAGTTCAGCTGTACTCCCCACTGTGCCTACTTTCTATGCTTTAGCCACCCGGCGCTCCGCTGGTTGTTGTGAGCTTCGCTCCTCTGCCCTGCGTTGTTGTTGGAGGGCGACTGCCTCCAGCTGCCCAGTAGCGTCCTTCACGAGCCTCCTCCACAGAGGCCGATCTTGACACCGCTGGTACCAGTCATCGGCAAGTCCACTCAGCTCCACGTCCTCCTGTACCACATCACTCCATCTCTTCTCTAGCCCGTGTCACCCACTCACCCACTCACTCACCCACTCACCCACTCACTCACCAACCCACTCACTCACTCACCAACTCACTCACTCATCCACTCACCCACCCACCCACTTACCCGCTCACCCACCCGCTCACCCATCCGCTCACCCACTCACTCACACACCCACTCACCCATCAGCTCCATCTCTTCTCTAGCCCGTGCCGCGCCCGCTTAGCCCCCCTCGATCCGGGCCGAACAGCAGCTGTCTAGACATGCGGTGGCTGGGCATGCGGTGGCTGGGCATGCGGTGGCTGGGCATGCGGTGGCTGGGCATGCGGTGGCTGGGCATGCGGTGGCTGGGCATGCGGTGGCTGGGCATGCGGTGGCTGGGCATGCGGTGGCTGGGCATGCGGTGGCTGGGCATGCGGTGGCTGGGCATGCGGTGGCTGGGCATGCGGTGGCTGGGCATGCGGTGGCTGGGCATGCGGTGGCTGGGCATGCGGTGGCTGGGCATGCGGTGGCTGGGCATGCGGTGGCTGGGCATGCGGTGGCTGGGCATGCGGTGGCTGGGCATGCGGTGGCTGGGCATGCGGTGGCTGGGCATGCGGTGGCTGGGCATGCGGTGGCTGGGCATGCGGTGGCTGGGCATGCGGTGGCTGGGCATGCGGTGGCTGGGCATGCGGTGGCTGGGCATGCGGTGGCTGGGCATGCGGTGGCTGGGCATGCGGTGGCTGGGCATGCGGTGGCTGGGCATGCGGTGGCTGGGCATGCGGTGGCTGGGCATGCGGTGGCTGGGCATGCGGTGGCTGGGCATGCGGTGGCTGGGCATGCGGTGGCTAGGCATGCGGTGGCTGGGCATGCGGGCTACATGGCCCAGCCAACGCAGCCTTGCCTGCCGGAGGAGCTCACCGATGGGACTTTGTGAAGTGTCCACTACACACACACTCCCAGAAATACGTAAAAAAGACAAAGATCCCCCGTGTAGCCTTAACAGACTGTTGGGGCAAGTGCTGTTAGCGAGTAGCACCTATGAAGGCCGGCACCACGCCCGGCCGCCTTTGTCTCCCCAGTGACGATGTTTAATACACATCGCACCAGGTACTCATTTGAGTCTGAGTCAACCTAGGGGAGGCTCAGGGCCGGTCAAGATAATCGTCACTGCCGGTGTTTGCCGTGAGCGGGAATCAAACTCGGGTCGCCAGGTTCGTAGCGCAGTGTAGCGCTAACCGCTGCACCACCGCTCCCCTCCATTCATACACACGCACATACATACACACATACACACACATACACGCATACACACACACATATACACACACATACGCACATACACACACATATACACACACACATACACATACGCACACACATACACACACATACACACACATACACACATACGCACACACATATACACACACACACATACACATACGCACACACATACACACACATACACACACATACACACATATAGACAATCACATATAGACACACACACATACAAAGATCAAACAAGTTGTTTACCTTCTCATCACCCAGAGGCAAGTTTGGGGTGGTGAAAATACAAAAAAAAATCTAAAATACTAAAATGTTAAAATGTATTTATATAAAAAAAACGAAAATACTAAAATGTTTTAATATTTTAAAAAAAATCTAAAATACTAAGATGTTAAAATGTTTTTATATAAAAAACTAAAATACTGAAATGTTTTTATATTTTAAAACAATCTAAAATACTAAAATGTTAAAATGTTTTTATATTAAAAAAACTAAAATACTAAACTGTTTAAATGTTTTTACATATAAAAATAACGCCGACCCACCCAAAACGAGTGGTTATTTGTTTTAATAAGAGGCGAGAACTAAACATTTGATTGGGGGGGGGGGGTATGGGGGAGGGCATTAAGCGAAGGGGGCAGTTT
The DNA here is from genome assembly GCF_964198595.1 of Lampetra fluviatilis. Lineage (NCBI taxonomy): Eukaryota > Metazoa > Chordata > Hyperoartia > Petromyzontiformes > Petromyzontidae > Lampetra > Lampetra fluviatilis. Next base: position 4,087,545 of record NC_136341.1, on the reverse strand, counting down.
GTAATTTTATACAAACAAACAAAAAAATCGCGTTTTATTCCACGTATAATTATGGGGGAAATACTAAAAAGCTAAAATTGTAAAATGATAACAAAAAAAGCTCCGACCCCCTCAAAACGAGTGCTTATTTTCATTTAAAGTTGTTTTTTTTATATCGGAGCCGAGGGGGAAAAAATGAGATGGGGGTGGCGATGTCATAAAGCGATGGGGGCAGTTTGTAATTTTATTATAAAAAAAAAATCCGCTTTTTATTTCCACGTATAAGTATGGAGAAAATACTAAAAAACAAAAATTTGTAAAATGATTTTTAAAAACCCGCCGACCCCCACAAAACGAGTGGCTATTTTCATTTAAAGTTTTTTTTTTATCGGAGCCGAGGGGTAAAAATGAGATGGGGGTGGAGATGCCATAAAGCGATGGGGGCAGTTTGTAATTTTATTTTATTTAAAAATCCGCGTTTTATTCCACGTATAAATATGGGGAAAATACTAAAAAACAAAAATTGTAAAATGATTTTTTTTAAAACCCGCCGACCCCCCCAAAACGAGTGCTTATTTTAATTTAAAGTTTTTTTTTTTATCGGAGCCGAGGGGTAAAAATGAGATGGGGGTAGGGGGGGGGGCATAAAGCGATGGGGGCAGTGTGTCATTTTATTTTATTTTAAATTCCGCGTTTTATTCCAGGTACAAATATGGAGAAAATACAAAAAAAACTAAAATTTTAAAATGATTTTAAAAAACCCGCCGACCCCCCCCCCCCCCCAAAACGAGTGGCTATTTTAATTTAAAGTTGTGTTTTTATATCGGAGCCGAGGGGAAAAAATGAGATGGGGGTGGCGATGGCATAAAGCGATGGGGGCAGTTTGTAATTTTATTATTTCAAAAAAAAATCCGCGTTTTATTCCACGTATAAGTATGGGGAAAATACTAAAAAACAAAAATTGTAAAATGATTTTTAAAAAAACCCACCGACCCCCCCAAAAAACGAGTGCTTATTTTAATTTAAAGTTTTTTTTTTTTTTAGGAGCCGAGGGGTAAAAACGAGATGGGGGGTGGGGGAGTTTGTAATTTTATTTGTAACAAAAACAATTGTCCGCGTTTTATTCGATGTGTCGTTGTTCCCGTGATTTTGCAGCACGCAAAACATCAGAGGGATGAGCTGGCGAGCACTGACGCAGCGCCACTTAATTACCGAGCCGTGAGCTCCTGCGCATGCGCACGGCGGGAGAGCGAGTTCCATGGCCAGAGAGAGAGAGACACACAGACAAAGGAGCCCCGTGTAGCCTCTAACAGACTGCTGGGGCAAGTGCTGTTAGTAGCGAGTAGCAGCAGCACCTGTGAAGGTAGACACAGACAAAGGTCCCCCGTGTAGCCTCTAACAGACTGTCGGGGCAAGTGCTGTTTGTAGCGAGTAGCAGCAGCACCTGTGAGGGTGGACACAGACAAAGGTCCCCCGTGTAGCCTCTAAGAGACTGCTGGGGCAAGTGCTGTTAGCGAGCACCTATGAAGGTAGACACAGACAAAGGTCCCCCGTGTAGCCTCTAACAGACTGCTGGGGCAAGTGCTGTTAGTAGCGAGTAGCAGCAGCACCTGTGAAGGTAGACACAGACAAAGGAGCCCCGTGTAGCCTCTAACAGACTGCTGGGGCAAGTGCTGTTTGTAGCGAGTAGCAGCAGCACCTGTGAAGGTAGACACAGACAAAGGTCCCCCGTGTAGCCTCTAACAGACTGCAGGGCAAGTGCTGTTAGTAGCGAGTAGCAGCAGCACCTGTAAAGGTAGACACAGACAAAGGAGCCCCGTGTAGCCTCTAACAGACTGCTGGGGCAAGTGCTGTTTGTAGCGAGTAGCAGCAGCACCTATGAAGGTAGACACAGACAAAGATCCCCCGTGTAGCCTCTAACAGACTGTAGGGGCAAGTGCTGTTAGTAGCGAGTGGCAGCACCTATGAACGCCGGCAATGTGGCTAGCACCACGCCCGGCCGCCTTTGTCTCCCCAGTGGCGATGATAATTACTGCACAGCAACAACCGCCATTCGCCACTAAGTGGCGGTGACGACACCACGACGCTTGTGCCAGGCCATGTGCACCTTGAGGCCACGTGAAGTGTCGAACGCCCGCTGGCAGGAGGTCACGGGGCAGACCCAGCAGGTGCCACGGGTCGACTGACCGAGATGACCGAGATGACTGGCTGATGCACCACCTGTGCCCCCTACTGTGCCAACTTGCTGTGCTTTATCCACACGGCGCCCCGCTCGTTGTTGTGAGCGTCGCTCCTCCGCCCTCCGTTGTAGCTGGAGGGCGACTGCTTCCAGCTGCCCAGCAGCGTCCTTCACGAGCCTCCTCCTCCACAGAGGCCGATCTTGACACCGCTGGATGGAGATCACTGTGGTGATGGTGGTGGTGATGGTGGCGATGATGTCTCTAACTTGCTTGAGTTATCTATCCCACGTGTCCATCTGTTTCGCAGTGATGGCCTTCATCTAAGTTGTCTTGTGGTTGTTGTTGTTGTTTGACTTGCATCCCACTGGGATTTTTGCACACAGCGTTGGTGTACGGTGGGTGTTTTTCTGGAAGACTTTGCAGTTTTTTCCTGGATTTTTCTGTTTGCGCGTTTAGTCACTTTAAGATGTTTTCTTGTTCGTGTTTTTGTTTTTTTTGTTCATTGCGGTTGCACCCGATTCAAGAGCCGAATGGCTCACAGGGCTATACCTAATCAATGAAACTGAAAACTGTTGGATGGAGATCACTGGAGATCATTGTGGTGATGGTGGTGATGGTGGTGGTGGTGATGGTGGTGGTGATGGTGGTGGTGATGGTGATGGTGGTGATGGTGGTGGTGTTGATGGTGATGATGGTGGTGGTGGTGGTGATGGTAGTGATGGTGATGATGGTGGTGATGGTGGTGATGGTGATGATGGTGGTGGTGATGGTGGTGATGGTGGTGGTGATGGTGGTGATGGTGGTGGTGATGGTGGTGATGGTGGTGATGGTGGTGGTGGTGGTGGTGTTGATGGTGATGATGGTGGTGGTGGTGATGGTAGTGATGGTGATGATGGTGGTGGTGGTGATATCTCTACCCCATGCGCGTGTTCTCCGATCTCAATGGAGAGAGGGGAGGGGTGAGTGGGGAGACAAACGGAGAAGGGAGAGGGGGGGGAGTGGGGGAAAGAGAAGGGGGGGAGAGGGGGGGAGAGAGGGGGGAGGGGGGGAGAGGGGGGGAGAGAAGGGGGGGGGGATGGGGGGGGAGTGGGGAGACAAACGGAGAAGGGAGAGGGGGGGGGGGGAGGAGAGAGGGGGGGGAGAGGGGGGGGAGAGGGGAAGAGAGGGGGGGAAGTGGGGGAGCAGAGAGGGGGGCGGAGAGGGGGGGAGAGAGGGGGGGAAAGGGTGGGGGGAGTGGGGGAGGAGAGAGGGGGGGGGGATAGGGGGGGAGAGGGGATGAGAGAGGGGGGGGAGAGGGGGGGGGAGAGGGGGGGAAAGGGGGGGGCAGTGGGGGAGGAGAGAGAGGGGGGCGGAGAGGGGGGAGAGGGGGGGGGAGAGAGGGGGGGAAGTGGGGGAGCAGAGAGGGGGGCGGAGAAGGGGGAGAGGGGGGGAAAGGGGGGGGGAGTGGGGGAGGAGAGAGGGGGGGGGAGAGGGGGGGAGAGGGGATGAGAGAGGGGGGGGAGAGGGGGGGGAGAGGGGGGGAGAGGGGGGGAAAGGGGGGGGGGAGTGGGGGAGGAGAGAGGGGGGGGGATAGGGGGGGAGAGGGGATGAGAGAGGGGGGGGAGAGGGGGGGGAGAGGGGGGGAAAGGGGGGGGGGAGTGGGGGAGGAGAGAGAGGGGGGGAGAGTGGGGGGGAGAGAGGGGGGGGGGAGAGAGGGGGGGGGAGAGCTCTAGAGAGAGAGGGGTGCGAGAGAGAACGACAGACCGAGGTAGAGTTGGAGAGAGGGAGGAGGTAGTTGATAGGGAGAGATACAAAGACGGATGGGGGCATCTTAGAGGAGAGAGAGAGGAGAGAGATAGCACAGAAGAGCGAGAGAGAGAGGAGAGATTAGAGAGCCCGAGAGAGTAGCAAAACCTCGCACTGACCAGCGAGGCGAAGTATGGTCAAACGGGCCCCGTGAGCGACACGGGGCTTGAGGTGGTGCTCATCCAGCGGTGGAGTGTCTGTGTACCTGCCTAGAGTGAGGCGGGGAGAGAGAGAGAGAGGAGAGAGAGAGAAGAGATACGAGAGGAGTAGTAGGAGAGATATGTTGTGAATGCATTGGAGATGAAGG